>NW_021629846.1:0-73414 GCF_900700375.1 Denticeps clupeoides | reverse complement strand
ATATTCAGGTTCTGGTGTGAGGTCTGTTTGGGTTCTGTGTGTGAGAGCATATTCAGGTTCTGTGTGTGAGGTCTGTTGGGTTCTGTGTGTGAGGTCTGTGTGTGAGAACATTTTCAGGTTCTGTGTTTGAGGACGTTTTTAGGTTCTGTGTGTGAGGACTTTTTAGGTTCTGTGTGTGAGGTCTGTTTGGGTTCTGTGTGAGAACATATTCAGGTTCTGTGTGTGAGGACGTGTTTGAGTTCTCTGTGTGAGGTTTGTTTGGGTTCTGTGTGTGAGGTCTGTGTGTGAGAACATATTCAGGTTCTGTGTGTGAGGTCTGATTGGGTTCGTGTGTGAGAACATTCAGGTTCTGTGTGTGAGGATGAGTTTTGGTTCTGTATATGAGGAGTGTTTAGGTTCTGTGTATGAGGATGTGTTTAGGTTCTGTGTGAGGACGTTTTTAGGTTTTGCGTGTGAGGACGTTTTAGGTTCTGTGTGTGAGGAGGTTTGGGTTCTGTGTGTGAGGTCTGTGTGTGAGAACATTTTCAGGTTCTGTGTTTGAGGACGTTTTTAGGTTCTGTGTGTGAGGTCTGTTTGGGTTCTGTGTGTGAGAACATATTCAGGTTCTGTGTGTGAGGATGTGTGGGTTCTGTATATGAGGATGTGTTTGGGTTCTGTATATGAGGGTGTTTGTTTAGGTTCGTGTGAGGACGTTTTAGGTCTGTGTGTGAGGACGTGTTTGGGTTCTGTGGTGAGGTCTGTGTGTGAGAACATTTTCAGGTTCTGTGTTTGAGGACGTTTTTAGGTTCTGTGTGTGAGAACGTATCAGACCTGTGTGCATCGTCTGTGGTTCCACAGGTCGACCATCAGGTTCCCATCCAGTATCACAGACATACACAGGTTTTACACACTCAGTAACGGTTTGGGACCCGCTGTCCATCATCACCTCTGACGGCCGTTGACAGTTAATTGAATTCGAGTCAAAGGTCACAGCCTGCGGGTTCTCCGATTTCCGACATTACCGCCATGCCAGACACACACATCACCAGCCGCGCGCTATTATTATTGGTTCATAAATACCAGATGGGATGTAAAGGTTCCGTCTCCAGTTTAAACCAGGGAATGTGGTGTGTGTGTGTGTGGTGTGTGTTGGAGGGATCTGGTCTAAACTAGTTCTGACCGAAGCACCCTGATCGCCGCCGTATTCAAATGAAGGCGCAGTGCTGCAGCAGAGCAAGCCAAGCACGTGTGGAGAGAGAGAGAGAGAGAGAGAGAGAGTGAGTGTGTGTGTGTGTGTGAGTGAGATTTGAATACCGCTTTGTAGCTTGTTGAGCTGGATTTATGTAAAACATCAGCAGAAAGTCGAAATGGCGCGTGTTGCAGGAGGTGTGTGTGTGAGTGAGTGTGTGAGAGTGTGTGTGTGTGTGATCCGCTGCAGTGCAGTAAGTCTGTCACTCATTACTGCAGCAGTGTGGCTTGGGTCCATACAGCGGGGAGAAAACAGAGCAACACACACACACACACACTCTCTCTTCACACACTCTCTCTCTCTCTCACACACAGACTCTCATATCACACGCCGCGGCACACACACACACACACACACGCGCTCACACACACACACACACCTTCGCTATACACACACTCGCGCGTGCACACTCTCTCACACACACACACACACACACACGCGCGTCACACACTCTCTCGCTGCTCACAACACACAGACTGCTCATATGACACACGCGCTCGCAAACACACACACACACACACGCACGCACTCGCTCACACACACACACACACCTTCGCTCATACACCACACTCTCTCGTCACACGCGCTCACACACACCCACACACACTCGCTTCACACACGGCTCTCTCGCGTCTCACACACACAGACTTCGAATATACACACTCTTTCTCACACATACACACCTTCTCTCTTTCACACTCTCTTTCACACACACACACACACCACACTCTCTCTCTTTCAAACTCTGTCACACACACGCTCTCTCCTCACACCACACACTCTCTCTCTCAAATCTCCACACACACACTCAGACAAACACTCTCTCTCTCGCTCACACACACCTTCTCTCTTACACACCTCTCTTTCTCCCTCTCTCTCTCTCTCTCGCCTCTCTCTCACATCAGCACCCTTTTTCCGTCGCATTCATTTGAACCACGTGCGCCGATGCTGCACCAGTACGATGCGCGCGCACCGGCGACAGTCCAGGCCCCGCCCCCTCCGTGTTGACGGCCAAGCCCCCGCCCCGACACACGCGCGCCGCTGGAGGACGAGGGAGAAAGGACGGCGGCGTCGGGGCGATTTTGGCGTGGGCGTGTCTACTCCTACGGCGCCGCCCACGCTGACCAGGCCGCGGACCAATCAGGGGAGCCGGGAGCCGGCGGCGCCGCGGAACCACGTTATAAACGCGGCGCGGAGCGGCGCGCCGGTTCTTGGCGTGAAGCGGAGTCGAGGGTCGCAGCGCGTCAATCCGCCACAGACCCTCCTCCTCCTCCTCATTCTTCATCCTCATCATCGTCGCCGCCGCCGCCGCGCGCTCCTCTCTCTCCTCCGACACCGCTCCCGCCGCGCCCGCGCATGCAGAGTTCTCCTCCCGACATGGTTTGCGAGACGAAAATCGTTGCGGACGAACGCGACGCCATACCGGCGCCCAAAGCCGACGCCATGATGTGGAGCCCCGCCGCGGCCGCGCCGGACGCCAAGGGGGCGCGCAGCGGGGACGCGCTCCTCATCCGCGAGTACGAGCGCGCCGACCGCGCCGAGGTGCGACGCATCTTCTGCGAGGGCATCACGGAGCGGATCCCCAACACCGCGTTCCGCGGCCTGCGCCGCCACACCCGCACCCAGCTGCTGTACGCGCTGCTGACGCGTGAGTACCCGCGGCGCGTCCCCCGCGGCGCGCCCCCGCCTGGCCGAGAGGAGCGCCCCGCTGCGGGATGCTGCGCAGGCCACGCCTCCTCGGAGTCCGGCGGGGCCACGCCCTCTCCTACACCTGTGTGTGTGTGTGTGCGCGCGCGCGCCCTTACCTCTGTCCCCTCTGTCCCCAGTCGTGTGCTTCGCTGTCACCAAGTCGTGGCGCTGACCTGCTGCGCCCCCTTCGTCCTGCTGGGGGCGCGCTACTACTACAGCAGGGTGGTCATCCTCGCCTACCTGGACAGCGCGCTGCACACCGACATGGCCGACATCGAGGCCTACTACCTGAAGCCGGCAGGTGAGGGCGGGTCAGGGCGTGGCTGGAAGGGGGTGGGGCACTGCAGATATCCCTCACTCCCTACAGCAAGTGCATGTCTGGGGGTCTGACCGAACACACACACACACACACACACACAGCTGCTAAGCAGATTCACACTGTGGAATTGTGGGTAATGCCATTAGACGGAATGGGAGGTGGAACTGGTGGATGTTCTCCCTCTTTGTTTTGCACCCCTGACATCTGTGGGTTCCTCTGTGAGGATCTGGGACTCGTTCAGGTCCGTTGATATTGACCGTGAGGCCGGACACGTTCCTGAGCTCCTCACCGTGACGCAGACTTCAAATGTGCCTGTGGTTTGTCCCCCCACCCCCCCCCATGCCTGGATCAGTGCAGACACACACACCAGGACACAGCAGGTGAGACGTCAGGTCGATGTGACATCATGCTGCCGCCACGCGGGACTGTGCCATCTGTGGTGGGGAACCCCACTTACTACCATCGTGTCCCTGAGTGTGTCCAGGGGGGACTGTCCCTGTCACTACTGACCGGCTTGGGTATGAGTTCTGTCGGGCGGTTGGTTACCGTAGCAACGTGGCTGGGGCTGCGCGCGTAACCGTGTGTTTCTCCGGCAGGTTCCGGCTTCTGGGTGGCGGTGCTGGGCGGCCGCGTGGTCGGGATGGTGGCCGCTCAGGGCCGGGAGGGACGACAACACCGTGGAGCTGCGGCGCATGTCGGTGGACTCGCGTTACCGGCGGTAAAGGCATCGCCAAAGCGCTCGGCCGCCGCGTGCTGGGAGTTCGCCCTGCTCAACAACTACTCCGCCGTGGTCCTGGGCACCACCGCGGTCAAGATGGCCGCCCACAAGCTGTACGAGTCCCTGGGCTTCCGGCGGACGGGCGAGAGCGAGGACTACCGGCCTGCCCGGCATGAGCCGCTAGCCCCTCGCAGAGGCTCTTCTTCCAGATCCGCTACCACCGCTACCCGACTGCAGCTGCGCGAGGAGTGAGGCACGCCCCGCCGCCCGCCCGCCCGGAGAGAGAGAGAGAGAACCTGGAGAAAAGTGCAAGCAGTGACCTTTCACCTCCTCCCTGACCCCTCCCCGCCACTCAGCCCACCACACTCCCTCCCCCGCTCTGTTCTCGCTCGTCCCTCCCCCAGTAGCCGCCGGATGATGCTCGCCTGATTGGATGCTCGCCTCTATTGTGCGGTGGGTTGGGGGGGTGGCGGCCGGAGCACAGCAGGCCGCCGTTTAGAATGCGTGCGATACGTGAGGATGGGGGGTGGGGCCAGACTCCTCCCCCTGCTCCTCCTCCTCGCACCCCATCTCGGCCCTGGTGACGTTGTCCTCCGCGCTGGAGGACGCTGATGAATGTAACTTCCTCGTCACCGTCCGCACGTCTTCCGGGGGGACCTCGTCCTGTCTGTCCGCGTATGCTTTATGGTATGCATGCCCGCGGTTGTGATATTATCTTGTGGAAAACTAGAAGTAAAAATCCGTTGTAGTGCAAGAAAACGTGGCCCTCTGCTGATTTCCTCGACCTTTAACCCCCGAGCCCATCGGTGAGCCCCTGCATGTTGCTTCGTGACGTCACCGCGGCAGTGGGCGGTGGAATGCGAGCTGCAATGCGACTTGTGTGGCATGCCTCTGCGTACGGTGCCTGTTCCTCGCCGTTCTTGCATGAATCCAGTAGAAGAAGAATGAAGTTGGCGGTGGAATTACGTTTGAGTTCCTCCGCGCCACCGCGTACGTTCCCAGTCTTCAACTGAGCCACATGCCGTGCCCGGCTGGGCATCTTGGGGGCGCAGGTGACCCCTTCACCACTGAAGCTTCCGATGTGAATGTATGGGAGGCGGGGTCTCGTTCCGAGGTCTGCCGTTTTTCCTGACTGGCGGTGACGCTCTGGCTCGCTCCTCTGGACCCTGGATGGATGTGGGCGGAGCCGCATTTAGCCGATTTCGTTTTAGTTTCTTTTTTTTGGTTTTGTTTCTGTATTTTTCCTCCCAGAACGGGCCAGCCGCCGGGATCTGGGGAGACCTGCAGCTGCAGAAGATGGCTGCTGTTCCGGAACGTTCCACTGTGAGAGGGGACCCAGGAGGGGGTGCCAGGGAAGCACGCCTCTCCTTTCCTTCGCCGCTCTGCCCCGACCACGCCTGTAGCGCAACAGTCCGGTTTATTCTGTAACACATGCGTCTTTATGTCCACGTTTTTTCTGGGTTTTTTGGTTTGGAAGTTCAGAAATTGCCAAAGCAGAAGGCTTGTTGACTTCCCGCTGTCGCGTCTGAAACGAGACCCCACCCATGTGCCATCTGATCAAGCAATAAGAACAGATCACAAGACTGTCACGGTGAAAGCCTATCTAAAGAAAGGTGGCATCCAATAATAACGTGATCAGTGTCGGCATGGCAACGTCACTGTGAGAAAGTCGAGGCCTTTTTTTATTCTTTTTCTGTCCTACTGTCTGATAAGAATGTGAAAGTGGTCTCCACCAGTTACCATGAGATTCATCTATACTTTTCACCTGCAAGTTTGGGGCGGGGGCTTCTGAAAGCTGTCTGTCTGTTCTCTGCATCTCCATCAATGAATAGAATGATTGTCTTCATTTTAAATGTAAAAAGCGTATTTCTTCTGTAAATAGAAGCTGGGGTGGGTTTTATGGTGGTTCTGTAATTAAAATGCACGACCTGGTTTAAGAGGTTTGCGCTCGCCGCACAGCGGGATCAGCTTTCAGGGCTCCGCCCTGGCGTCCGCTACAACGCCATGAGCCGGGGAATATGCAGTGTCGGGGACGGGGTTGTCCTCCTCCACTCATCTTTTTTCATTTGTCAGGGTCTGGAGGAGATGGATGTATATAAGGTGCCGATTAAAGGAATGATGCATAGCGCTTGATCCGCCTGGTCTGCTGGCTGTTTCCTGGGGGCGGTGGGGACTGCGGGGACCTCGCAGTGGTCCAACTGCGGGGACCTCGCAGTGGGTCAGTGGGTCCGTGTGTGTGAGTGTGACACTTCGCGGCCAGTTTTAGGCAAGAACGTGAGTTTATTACGTAGGACATGGAACAGAACAGCAGGAGAACTGGCCTGGGCCAGTGGGATTTAACACATCCACTCAGCAGAACAAGAGCCAAATGAAGCGTGTGTGTGTGTGTGTGTGTGTGTGTGTGTGTGTTGTGTGTTTGTGAGAGAGAGAGAGAGAACTAGAATGAACTGTAGAACATTGAAAGAAGCGAAATAACAAAAGCAACCAAAAAAAAAAAAAAGAACCAAAGAACTGGTACAATCCAGTCTGGCGCGCGTCATACGGACCCGTCGCCCCCGGATATGGACGGAAAGTGAGCAGGAGGATCGGTTGCCTGGTTACCATGGCAACACGAGGTTGCAGAAAGCGCTCCGGGGGAGTGGGGAGAAGGATCGATGGCAGGGAGGAGTTAATCTTCAGGCCGCGGGGGCCGCGGGAGGGTCAGTTCAGTCATGGACCCCCAGGACGGCCCGCAGGACAGCGCCACCTTCAGGGGAACCTGAGGACGCAACACCGACCTCATTAGACTTAATTGTTCTCGGTTAACCAAATGAATCTTAAACAAATGAGACTACAGAGTGTAGAAGCGTGAAAGAATCTGTTAATTGACTGATTTGCTGCTTTAAGCATCACTAAACGAGGTTAGTGGTTAAAACCGGAGGAATGAAGAAGTGGACCGGATCGGAATCAGCCTTTCAGAGTCAGAGTTTCAGCACCATGGACAACTCCCACCGGCGCTCCGTGTTCCTCTCCAGCGCTGCAGGACTCACATCTCAGCACGCAGAACCACACACAGGGGAGGACCTTGGACGGGCTGCTTATCTAACCCACCCACGGAACCCGAGCTGCGGCTGCGCGCGTGGTGTTAATATCGCGGTTGGGAGGAGAGGAGAGCGCGTTCAGCCCACTTATTAATATCAGAACCCCCAGGTAGACCGCCTATACCAGGCCAGTACACACACACACACACGAGGTAACTCACTTTGAGGTGGACTCCCAGCAGATCAATATGTTGAAGAGACTCCATGGTGCTCTTCACCAGCGCTGCACCACACACACACACACACAAAGCTGCATTAAAGGTGTAAAATGAACGACTGAGAGGACACACTGTACCTATCACATCAAACCATGACGGTTTACAGTAAGTTATGTGGCGTCTGTAATATGTAGTGGGCGGCTTCCATTTTCACTGTCTGGGACCCACCAGCGACCTCCAGCAGCTGCTTCTCCTCCACCTCAAACAGCAGCTCATCATGGATCTGAGCCAGTAGCCTGTAGAGCACGACACACACACACACACACACCATTCTGACAGGTGAAGGTGTAAACCGGGAGGCTTGATGAACCGGCAGAGTGCCGTACCGGGCCGTGAGCGAGGGAGACGAGGCCACGTGAGAGAAGATCTGGATCATGGCCATTTTACACAGATCCGCTGCAGAGCCCTGCACCACGAAGTTCACCGCCTGCCTCTCGGACTGGTTCCGTTTTGCCCGGTCAGGTGACAGGATGTTAGGGAGGAGAACGCCGGTGGCCCATTATGGACGCCACGTAACTATGGGACACACACACACACACACACACTCACACACACATCGAGAGAGTGAGAGCTTTCACAGGGCTGCAGACAGACAACATGCTGGATCTGTAGAATCATCAGCCCCACTGACTGGGAGAGAAGGTTCCAGAACAGGACAATGGGGCTGTCCATTCAGCACAAATCCCCCAGCTGGGGCCAGAGCTGTCGCCCTGTCTGCTTCACGTGTATCCGCATGTTGGCGTCTGACGGGGGGACAAGATGGAATAACTTCACGTCTACCAGCGTCGTCTGCTCACATGTCCTCTCTTCTCTCCTCCTCCTCTCGTGTGTGTGTTGAAGCGTGAATGATTCCCTGGAGGAGTTCCTCCTATATGAGGAATCACAGTGTTGTGTGTGTGTGTGTGTGTGTGTGTTGCGCTATATTAAGAGAAGGAAAGCAGGACAGTGCAGCAGCAGATGAATAATTCTGCTGGCAGAGGCTGCTGGGCCCTCCGTGTGACCCCCCATCTATCCATAACCAGCTTCCAGGTGCCCTGAAGCTTTCTTGGTGATATGTTGGGGACTGGTCCAACACAGACACCATGTCACCACTTCACATCTACATGGGACGCTGGCCACGCTGCTCTGAACTTCTCTCAACGTCCCACGCGTGTCTGACCCGGCGGGGGGACACACCTTGTCTCTGGCACTGCTGGATGGTTCTCTGGATGAAGGGCTGCACCTCTCCGTACGTCTGCAGGAACGTGTCCTGGAGGAGTCTGGCCTGCTCCGTGCTCACGCCCAGAATTCCAGAGAGGCGTTCCCGACCTGACGGAGAGACAGGCAGACAGCGGTGCTGGGAGGCATGGCAGGAGATTGTACCGAGAGTGTGTGTGTGTGTGTGTGTGTGTGTGTGTGTGTTGGGGGGACATTCTTTCAGAATGATGTCACTGTCTCAGGAACACTTTCAATATGACCCACTTGTGTGCTTGTGTGTGTGTGTGTGTGTGTGTGTGTGTGTGAGGGGGGGACGGGGGGACCCTCCCCCACTCTCCATGTCCGACTGTGTTCTAGGGAAGGCCTCCTTTTAGAATTTGGTAACCATGGTGATGTTCCTCTACCGGCCTCACTGTGCTGATGTGGGCTCTCCCATGCTCCGCCTCTGATGCAGACAAAACCTGCTCCTCCTCACACACACACACACACACACACACACACACACACACACAGCTCGAGCTGTTTTAAGCCTTTGTTCCACACCAACACACGGAGGAAGGTGATTGTTCACACATGAAATGTGTCACCTGCTCCATACACCACCGAGTAGACGACCCGCTTGGCCTGGTCCCTGTCCCCCGGACCGACGCTGTCCTCGCTCACGCCCTTCCTGCAGACGAAAGAGTTCCTGCGTCACCGTCGGGACAGGCAGTGCTGGCTCGCTATGTACCGTGTAAGCCACTGTATTTTAATATGAACGTGTATTAAAATACAGTTACTGTGGCAACAGATCACCTTGGCAACCCAACCGGCAGCATCTATAACGTGTGTGTTTTGTGCGTGAACACAAATGAAAGAAGAGCTAAGATCTGGCCCGCCTGTATCTGGTTACCGCCGGCGCGGGGTTTATTGATTGGTCCGCCTCCCGGTCACGTCTGTAATGTAACTGGAAGCAGGTGACACGAAACATGAATCACAAGCATGTGACAGAACAACCTGACGTGGCGTGGACGTGACATGTTTCAGTGGGAACGACTGCGTGAAGAACATCCCGAATGAGGACAGGAACGTGCTGAGATCCCTCACCACTTAGAGGCCAGCATGCTGAAGATGTCGGCACTGGGATCACTGAAGATTCTGAGGAGCTCAGGGTCCGAGGACAGATGAGCCAACAAGCGCAGCTCCACTTGACAGAAGTCTACACACACACACACACACACACACACACACACACATTCAATAAGAAGCACAAACACACAAATCTGTTTTGGTCATCCTTTCTTTTCAGTCTCTATGCGTGTGTGTCACTACAATACCACATGGTTTAATTCATTCTAATGATCTGGCAGTGATTAAACTGACTAATAATGGTCATATCCATTAGCACACACACACACACACACACACACACACACACAGTGAATGAACTTACACAGACAGACACACACAGTCAGTTCCGCTTCAAAAAGAAAGAAACATACAACGTTATTATCTCTCTTTCACTCTGGTTACTTTTTCTGATCCCACACACTGCAGTGTGTGTGTGTGTGTGTGTGTGTGTGTGTGTGTGTGTGTGTGTGAGTGTTACACTGCTCCACATATTCTCCTGTAGTGTGTAATTTTACAGACAGAGGTGTGATTCTTCAGCCAAAGCAGGAGTGCTACTGGGTGCAGACATTCAGTTAGTGAGCATGCAGTCTGGCTTGTGTGTGTGTGTGTGTGTGTGTGTGTGTGCAATAGTGGAGAAGACCTTGAACAGGAGAAGGATGAGTTGGGGAGATGGTGAGGTCAGCTCAACACACACCAGTCACTTACACACTCACTCACTCACTCCCACACACGTACAATCCACATAGTGTTCATGAGAACCCGGAGAACCATGTCACGTGGCCCGTCAGGGTGCACAGACCCTAAAACCGTAATAAAACCGCTCAAGTTACTGAGCAGAGCAGCACATATTTCATCCGTAATAAAGTCCCTGAGGACCCATGATCCTGCACATCTGATCTGGCCCCGTGACACGCCGCGTTCCTGGGTGTGGCTCTCTCGCTCTGTCTCTATCATCGATTTTCCTGCTATGGAGAAGGTTCAGAAATCTGATCACATCTTATCATTAGATGGGGCCGTGGTGACCGAGCGGGTAAGGAAGCGGCCCCGTAAAGGTCGCTGGTTCGAATCCCGAGCCGCCAAGGTGCCACTGAGGTCCCCTTGATGAAGGTCCCGTCCCCACACACTGATCCCCAGGCGCCTGTCATGGTGCCCACTGTCACCAAGGGTGACGGTTAAATACAGAGGACACGTTTCACTGTGTGCTGTGGTGTGTCACGTGACCACTAATCACTTTCTCTTTAGATCCAAACCTCCACCACTGGCCCTGTTGCCCACGGGTGGAGACACTGGAGGGGTCAGCATCTTCACCACCTCTGTGGGAGAAGGGAGGATGAGGGTGTGTGAGCTTCATCCGGAGGAGGAAGATGATAAGGGTGTTAGTATCCTAGCGGGTAACACACTCGCCTATGAACCAGAAGTCCCAGGTTCAAACCCCACTTACTACCATCGTGTCCCTGAGCAGGACACTTAACCCTGAGTGTCTCCAGGGGGGGACTGTCCCTGTCACTACTGACTGTAAGTCGCTCTGGATAAGGGCGTCTGGTAAATGCGGTAAATAACAATGTTGTTCTGTCCTTGATGAAGGTCACCTCCTCCTCCTCCGCACTACTCCCGCATCACTAATGGGTGGCAGGAAAATGCTGGTTTCACCCGAAGAGCAGTGTTGTCATCACATGACCGCACCCAGCAGCATTGTGGGACCTGAGTCTGAGTCCACCAGACAGTTCAGGCACCGGCAGGGAATCTGGGATCGTCGCACCGGATCTGGCTGTGTGAGCATATAAATAAACCGAGCTGGTGGTGTAGAGGATGCAAATGCACACACGCACACACACATAGACACACACGCACACATACATACAGACACACACACACGCACACACATACACACAGACTCTTTCTGTCCTTGTTCCTGGCAGCACTGCAGGAACAGTAGGAAGCTTCCTCTGATCGGACATGACAAGACAACAGCTGACACACACACACACACACACAGAGTTTGTCTGCTGGTGTCTGGTACTCGTTCTGATTTCAGGCCAGGTTGGATCAGGGCATGTACCCGACACCCTGTTCTCTGCGCCGCCTGCCAGGCTGGGATGTCCCCAGTGTAACCCATTACGAAACCATGTACACACACACACACACACACACAAAAGTGTCCCTTATACTTTTCAACTTTCAACTTTTCAACACAATTATATAAAAAACAATAAGCGGTTGTGACAATGTGTGACAGTGACACCTGCAGACAGGAAGGTCCAGCCGGGCCGAGGGATGAACATGGCACGTGGGTGCACTGTCACTAGCTCCGCCCCCTTCCCTACAGAGAGACCAAGAGGAGAATCAAACCAAGGACAGCAGACGTCTCAGACATGGATTAAGAGGTGTGAACGATTCGATTGAGAAGACGTAAGGACGTTTTAACTAGAAATCACCAATCAACGTCATTATGATTTAATCCATGATGTTCTGCACTGCGTTCTGTAGATTACTACAGAACCTTCTTCTCCTGGCTGCTGCTGGTGAGAACATGAGCCAGGAAGAGTGCAGACAGCAGAACGGCAATCATGTGATCATGTAACATGTATGTGCCTGACCTTAACGGCCATTAACGTTAACACACACACACACACACACACAGACCAATGATAGAGAAGCTCCGGGTAAAGAGTGGACATCTCGTCCCTTCTCTACACGTCCCCAAGCATCAAGAGTTTAATACATAGAGACGGTTAAAAGAGCTCAGGGAGGAAGGACAGGAGGACAGAGTGTGTGTGTGTGTGTGTGTGTGTGTGTGTGAGTACACACCCTGCACATACTGCTTCTTGCTGATCATCAGGGATTGTCTTGGCAGAGCTTGAAAGTTCTTAAAAAAAACAACAACATGAAGGTCAGACCGTGAGAAACGACACACACTTACAGTCAGTAGTGACAGGGACAGTCCCCCCTGGAGACACTCAGGGTTACAGTTGGTAGTTACAGGCACAGTCCCCCCCTGGAGACACTCAGGGTTACAGTCGGTAGTTACAGGGACAGTCCCCCCCTGGATAAGATCAGGGTTACAGTCGGTAGTTACAGGGACAGTCCCCCCCTGGACACACTCAGGGTTACAATCAGTAGTTACAGGGACAGTACCCCCCTGGAGACACTCAGGGTTACAGTTGGTAGTTACAGGCACAGTCCCCCCCTGGAGACACTCAGGGTTACAGTCGGTAGTTACAGGGACAGTCCCCCCCTGGACACACTCAGGGTTACAATCAGTAGTTACAGGGACAGTACCCCCCTGGAGACACTCAGGGTTACAGTTGGTAGTTACAGGGACAGTCCTTCCCTGGAGACACTCAGGGTTACAGTCGGTAGTTACAGGGACAGTCCCCCCCTGGATAAGATCAGGGTTACAGTCAGTAGTTACAGGGACAGTCCCCCCCTGGAGACACTCAGGGTTACAGTCGGTAGTTACAGGTACAGTCCCCCCCTGGATAAGATCAGGGTTACAGTCGGTAGTTACAGGGACAGTCCCCCCCTGGACACACTCAGGGTTACAATCAGTAGTTACAGGGACAGTACCCCCCTGGAGACACTCAGGGTTACAGTTGGTAGTTACAGGCACAGTCCCCCCCTGGAGACACTCAGGGTTACAGTTGGTAGTTACAGGGACAGTCCCCCCCTGGATAAGATCAGGGTTACAGTCGGTAGTTACAGGGACAGTCCCCCCCTGGACACACTCAGGGTTACAATCAGTAGTTACAGGGACAGTACCCCCCCTGGAGACACTCAGGGTTACAGTTGGTAGTTACAGGCACAGTCCCCCCCTGGAGACACTCAGGGTTACAGTCGGTAGTTACAGGGACAGTCCCCCCCTGGATAAGATCAGGGTTACAGTCGGTAGTTACAGGGACAGTCCCCCCCTGGATAAGATCAGGGTTACAGTCGGTAGTTACAGGGACAGTCCCCCCCTGGACACACTCAGGGTTACAATCAGTAGTTACAGGGACAGTACCCCCCTGGAGACACTCAGGGTTACAGTTGGTAGTTACAGGCACAGTCCCCCCCTGGAGACACTCAGGGTTACAGTCGGTAGTTACAGGGACAGTCCCCCCCTGGATAAGATCAGGGTTACAGTTGGTAGTTACAGGGACAGTCCTTCCCTGGAGACACTCAGGGTTACAGTCACTAGTTACAGGAACAGTCCCCCCCTGGAGACACTCAGGGTTAAGTGTCTTGCTCAGGGACACGATGGTAGTAAGTGGGTTGAACCTGGGACTCTGTCTGGATTGTAACTACACAACCACCGCACACAAAGCAATTCAGATGATGAGCGTGTTGCTCCACGTCTCATGTAACACTGGAGACATTTCTGCTCCTGCCGCGTGTACAGAGATCCAGAAGAAGCTGCAGGTGTCAGTGGGCTCACGTGACCTGGTGACCGTAAACAACGGCAAAGCGATGCGTCTGCAGGACCCTGTTCTGTACGGTGAAAGTGACCTCTGTATTTAACCCTGCCGCTTGGCATGGGGCGTGGCACCTCAGTGGCGGATCGGGATTCGAACCTTCTGATTACGGCCAGCGTGTACCGGTCTGAAGCAGCGTGAGCGGATCAGGAATCCTCTCTGGTCGGACTGCAGGGCTTCAGTACCGAGCGTGTGTGTGTGTGTGTGTGCCTACAGGAAGGTCACTCGGCACCGGTCGACCCCCTGAGCACGGTCAGTGTCTGGGCCACGCCCGCTTCAGGTCCAGCAGTCATCACAAACACAAACATGGTCAACATTATAATTAATCCCATTAACTCCATTCATTTCTATATTCATCTCTACTGAGTAAAATATGTGGGCTTTTCACAGCAGATCATAAATATAAAACCGCGCGGAGAACAAATGTAATTTATCAACATTGTGCAGCTAAAAATATCGACATTTGCGAGAGAAATGTTCGTCTGATGTATGATATTGATTATCTGGCACTCCCCGCTGCCCAGGAGCTGGTTCTCAGGTTCACATCATCAATAATTCACCCGAGCAGCGGACACTTCCCATCATGCACTGAGCTTCATCTTGTCCCCTCGGATTCTCCCAGTCCGCGCAGAGCGGCGCAAAGGGACGGTTGCCAGGCCGACAGAAGGCTGCGCCCCGGCCCGCGGGCCTTATTCCTTCTCAGCATATGGCGAGACGACCATGAACCGTGTCAGTTCCGGCTTCAGACAGTCAGTCATGTGACAGCTCCTCTTCCTGTGTAGCCTGCAACACGCCGAAACTCCGGCTCACGGCGCTGCAGGAAGATCTTCACAAGGCACCACTGTTGTTCTGCTTTAGAACCAGGTTCTAGATTCTGGTTGCCTTGCTGGAAATTGCGTTGCATTGAGATGAAGCTCAGAAGACGAGGTGAAGCTCAGGGTCATCAATGCGGCTTTGATCAAAACGGTGTTGTCTGTAAGAAGCCTTACAGGAAGCGTTGTCATGACGACCCATCCTCCAGTTGCGCCAGTGCTCCACAGCAAACTGCGCTGTTAAATAAAGTTCATACGGTGTGTGTGTGTGTGTGTGTGTGTGGGGTGACAGTAATTACACAGGGGACGCAGAATAACATGGCACCACACGCGTGATGGGCTTTCCTACACAGACGCTGAATCCAGACAGGGAATGGTACAATGGAGAGTTTGGACCATGTCCAGAGTCTCCCAGAACCTGGTGTCCAGCGTCAGCACTGGTTTCTGCTGCAGGAGCCGTGATGTAAGTAAGGCAGATGAATAACGTTAATTCAGAGGTTATGAATAACGTTGACAGAGCGTTCCGGGAACACGGCTCAGGCAGTGAACACCAAATCATCTGCCTAGCAGACACACAGTGTGTGTGCACTTGTTCCTTTGGTTCCTGAGGAAAACCTGACTCTGTGTGTGTGTGTGTGTGTGTGTGTGTGTGTGTGTGTAAATCTAGTGACAAGGATTTTTTCTCTCACCTAAGATGAACTCACATTTCCAGTCTGTACTCAGCAAACCTGACAAACGTGGCAGCAGAGACTAGAGGAGTGTGCGTGAGTGCGCTGCCGACAATTACACACACTTCTGTCCTCACAACAACAACACACACACACACACACAACGTGCTGAACCATACATCCCGAGTTCTGCCTCTGCTGCAGATCACCCCCACCACATCTTCAGAGAGCAGCACTTCAGTGGCACTGGAATCCACTGTGTTCTGGATTGTCTCTGCAAGTTCTCTTAAATGTGTTGGTGTTGAGCGCAGCATCACAGCTGCATCTACAAAGCCAATACACCAGGGTGAAATGCAGATGTATAACCCACAGATCATTTAACACTCTACAGTCCAGTCTGTAAAAGTGTAACACGCCCGTATGGGTGGTACACAGGTACCAGACAGGTGGTGCATATCAGCCCCATCTTCATATGAACCCCATTTACAGCATTTACCAGACGCCCTTATCCAGAGTGACTTACAGTCAGTAGTTACAGGGACAGTCCCCCCCTGGAGACACTCAGGGTTAAGTGTCCTGCTCAGGGACACGATGGTAGTGAGTGGGGTTTGAACCTGGGTCTTCTGGTTCGTAGGCGAGTGTGATACACACATTATTTTGTTTAAGGAAGCGGCCCTGTAATCAGAAGGTTGCCAGTTTGAATTCTGATCCGCCAAGGTGCCACTGAGGTGATGGGTTAAATGCAGAGGACAAATTTCACTGTATGCACCGTGTGCTGTGCTGCTGTGTATCACAAGTGACAATCACTTCACTTTATTATAGTGGCTAAGGAACCACTCCCGTAATCGGAAAGGTTGTGGGTTCAAATCCCAAAGCTTGATGAAGGTCCCGTCCCCACACACTGGTCCCCGGGCGCCTGTCATGGTGCCCACTGCTCACTCAGGGTGACGGTGAAATGGAGAAGACACATTTCGTTGTGTCACTTCAAGTTTTAGTTTGCAGCTTGGAGCCTGGAGTTGAAGGGACTCTTTGATCGTCCCACTTTCCAGCCCTTGTCTGCATTTTAGGCTGATACCCCTCCACCCAGCATCAGAACTGACTTGGCATCCATATATGTGTATTATCCTCATCATCATCATCATCATCATCATCAGGAAGAGACTCACTGGATGTCTGGCTGACAGTCTGCCACTCACAGCCCTTGTCTGATTCCATGTGGGGGAGACAAATGCCTGAAAGACACAGACAGGGAAGGACATGGCATTTATAGTGAGTAAAAGCGATGAACTTTTTGGGTTTGGAACCCTGCATGGAACCACCACCACGGTGCAGGGACACTGAGGACCCCGCAGAGCAGCCGGTGTGCTGCAAACTCACCATGTTGGAGGTGCAGGACAGGATGCCGTCCACAAACGTGGACTTGATCTTGTGCACCTGGGCAGAAGAGAAGCAGTCTTTTTTCATTCCGCCTTCTCAAATGTCCCTCTTGCCACCGTCCCCACCCACTCTTAAGTTGCTGCTGTTTTGTGACGAGACACCAACACACCTGCCTGTACTCCAACACGATCATGGGCAGTGGGTGGAGGTCCTGAAGCTGCAGCAGCTGCCAGACAGAGGGGTGGTGCGTGAGAAGGTGACGTAGTGTCCCTACAGAGCTGGTTCTGTGTGTGTGTGTGTGTGTGTGTACCACAGCCTCCGATGTTGACTGCTGCTGCGTGAGGAGGGTCTTGGGAAGTTTCTTTTGCTCGCAGCGGTCATGCAGACGCAGCTTCTCAAACAAAACCTGCAGAGAAAGAAATGAATATTGTACAGAATACAAAAAGCTGGACCATCATGATCACAAACACACTCACAGACAAGTAGAAAATAGAGGTTTCCCACCGTTCTGAGCTGAGTGTTGCTGGACACCAGGAACTGCTGACCGGCGGCCAGATGAGCCTCCTGCTCCAGCTGCTTCAGCTTTGACTGACGGAGGCGGGGGGGCAATAATTTATCTTTCTTTACTATTGATCTGAATCAAAGTGCAAATGTAAAACGCGCTGTACAATGCAGCATGATATGAATAATATGGTCTCACCCTATATCACTTTTTAAAAAACCTCACACTGATCCCACACTGACACCTTGTGGTTAAACACAGCAATGGCGTCGCATCAGAGGGGTGGGGGGTTCCGGCTTTCCAGGAATTGCCCTGAACACTTTGTACCCTCTTCTGTCCCACATATTATCAGTCTTCATCACCCCAAATGACCCAAGCCAGGGCTGATCAACATCCCATCCCTCCTGTGAGCCAAGCGCTATCTGCATGTGTTAATCCATGATTAAATCATTGTCGGTGTTAATTCAATTCTGCATTAACATGATCATCGGCAAACCAATTCGACTTTTTTTACAGAACACTTTACAACTACAAGTAAACCAAAGTGGTGTACGCAGGGCTCATGTTTACATACTGCTGCATTTTGTTCCCTCTGAACGTCACTAACCCCACAAGAGAAGTGACCCAGTGGGGCGGAGACATGGGCGTGGATCCAGAGAGAACTGGTTTCAATTTGTAAAATGTAAAAAGTTGAGGACCACTGACGCCCACCTAAATCTTCAGTCGTGAAAACTACACAATCACCAGAGTCTGTTGCTAGAAATATGTTGTCACAAACCCTTACAAGAGCCGATTCAGTGATATGTAAGGATTTAAAATTAGCACAAAAGAAATCCCTTTAAAACACTGCTGTTGCAAAAGCTCCAGTGGGGCAATGGTAGTACGAGGTACATGTATGTGTGTGTGTGTCTGTGTTAGTACCCCCAGCATGCCCGAGGTCTTCTTCAGCGCCTCTCGGTCCACATGGATTCTGTAACTCTCCATGGCTGAAACATAAAAGAAGAAGAGCAGATATTACAGGAGCCAAATTCAAGACTTTTTAAGACCTTTTCAAGGCCTTAGGGTCTTCATCAGGGTTGTCAACTACATTTGTCCAAGGGCCAGAGTTATTCTCGGCAGACGCTGCGAGGGCTAGATGCTCTTCTAAAATACAATGTTAATGGAATTTTATCTTAAGAAATATATTATTATTTTGCGAAAGCCCCCTGCAGTAATAAATACTGCATTTGTGAACCCGGAAATCTGGCGGATTTCTGACAGATTGAAGGCTTCTTTCATTTGATTAAAAAGAAAAAAGTGTAGGAACATGCTTTCCCCTCCTAACTAGGCTATTCCAGTCATATTTTTTAATATAAGGTGAACATGTCCACAGGTGAGGGCAGAATTTAGCTGTCTGGCCCCATAGGTGGTTCCGCTAATTCCAATACAAAACACATATTAGAAATTTGCCAAATTATTTAGCGGTTACCAGTAAATACAATATTTTAAAGACCTTTAACTCTTGATTTAAGGATTACTAGTAATTTTATATTATATTTAAGGCCTTAATTTTCAAAAATTAAATGTAAGACTTTTTAAGGATCCGTGCAAACCCGGTATTAACAGTTTTACAGGTATATACATAAGTTTTTCTATTTATACAGGTGTGTTTCAGTAAATATACATGTTATTTAATCATGCAAATAAAAAATACTTGCTGAAATCAAAGCCAGACTTTCTGGTGTGTGTTTGTGTGTGCGTGTGTGTGGCAGTGAGTGTGTTACCTGCCAAAATGGGAATCATCTTGTGCTCCATTTGAGAATAAAGACCCCATAAGCGAGTGACCTGAAGGCACACATATCGTCTGACTGACTGACTGACTGTGTCTTTGTGTGTGTGTGTGTGTGTGTGTGTGTGTGTAGCCATGCCTGCAGCCTGGACCTCAGCTTGAACATCAGCCTGTACAGCAGGTGTAGATTAGCCGCGACCTGCGAGAGAGAAGAGGTGGAGTGGCGCTGCGACCCATAAAAGGAAATCTCGCCGCTGCGGTTCTCACCCTACTGGAACCCAGAGAGGAATCGCGGGCTGGAGGAAGAGAGCCAGGAGTCTGGGGACAGTGCTTGTCCACCAACTCCTGGAAACACGAGGCGGAGTCAGCTGGATCCAGCAACCAGGCCGCAATCTGGGGGTCCAGAACCTGTGACAACCCCACTATAAAGAGCAAACACACATTTACATTTTACATCTGGCCACACCCACAATCCCCAGATAACAAGCAGCCCCATCTATGGACACCTGGGACAATGTGGAGACCCCTTTCCACCAAATGATTTCATTTGTTAAATTAACATTTTTACATTCACATTTACAGCATTTACCAGACGTCCTTATCCAGAGTGACCCCTCCTGGAGACACTCAGGGTTAAGTGTCCTGCTCAGGGACACCCTAGGCTACTACCACATCAGACTCTTCTGGTCTCTCTCTGAACAAGTGTGTGTGTGTGTGTGTGTGTTAACATGCCTTGTTTCCAGCTGAGTGTGTGTGTGAAGTGCTGTAACACCGAGCGCAGCAGGTCTTTGGCTTTGTAACAAACCACCTGCATGTCAGCCGACAGCACCAGCATCATCAGGTCCCTATAAGACACACAGACAGATTCATGTACACGCCCCATTCAAACGAGTGTTTTACAGCTCCGCCTACACACACACGGAACCTGGTGAAGGTATCGGGGTTCTGGTCGGCCTCCTTCTGGGCCCAGCGCAGCCTCTTCTCCAGCCGTAGGTAGACCAGCTTGCCTTCCGCACCACTCTCTGGACAAGCCAGGTCCATATGAGCCTTTATCAGAACCAGGATGCCACTCATGCAGGGGTGGTCCTTCTGTACACACACACAAGCATGAAAAAAAACCCCACAAAATCACATAAAGGGACACGAGGCCTGTGTCCCACCTGCTCTGGGTCCAGCTGCGTGCTGCCATCCTGGTACACCATGGTGAGGACCAGCGCGCGAGCACGCGAAGCCTCCTCCAGCAAAGCCCTCCTTTCCTGCCCCGTCAGCCGGCCCGCGTCGCACACGCAGGGGTCAGAGGTCAACGGCAGGCTGAGTCTGGGCGCTGCATGGGCCTGTTGCGGGCGGTGTGGCGCGGGGAAGTGGATGTGAATCCGGTCACGTTCGCTCGGCTTCTCTCTCTTTGGGCTCAGCGGAGAGGTTCCGCCGCTGCTCTTCCTCTTCGTCGAGGTCCCCGAGCCAGGGGACGAGGCGGCGGGGACGCACTCAGGCAGCTCCACAACATCTTCCAAGGAACCCAGACCAAAATTACAGCAGCTTTCCACCCACCATCATCAAGAAGGCTGCAGGCAGGGTCAGTATTGCGAGACACTTGCGAGACACTTTACTTTACTTTACTTTAATTTACTTTACTTTACTTTACTTTACTTTACTTCACTTTACTTTACTTCACTTTACTTTATTTTATTTTACTTTACTTTACTTTAATTTACTTTACTTTACTTTACTTTACTTTATTTAGCAGACGCTTTTATCCAAAGCGACTTACAAGAGGACGACACCAGCAATTCTCGTTCCATTTCTATAGAATATTGAGTCTACAAACTAAGAGACCTGATAAGGCCGAACTTGTCAGTGAAGAGCATGCTCAGAGATTGTTAGGTGCTAGACGAAGAAAAATTATAATGTATTTATACATTTTTGTATTGTTTGTGCAGCGCAGCACACGGTGACGCGGCGAAACGTGTCCTCTGTATTTAACCGTCACCCTTGGTGTGCAGTGGGCACCATGACAGGCGCCCGGGGAGCAGCGCGTGGGGACGGGACCTCAGTGGCACCTTGACGGTTCGGAAGTTGAACCGGCAGCCTTCCGATTACGAGTCCTCGTCCTTACTAGGCCGCCACTGCCTTTTTTCTCTTTCTTTACAAACAACAAAATTCCAGTGGTTCGTGAAATAAAGATGCCTGTTGGTGGGTGTTATATTTGACAGTAAATATAGTAAACATGTTTACTGTACAGCGCAGCAGGATTCATTTTACAGCGTTATGGTACCTGAGACCGGTGCGGCTGACACCACTGGACGCCCACCACCGGAGACACCAGCCTAGAAGACCAACAAGTCATAAACTCTGACAGAGGAGCAGCGACAGGGTTCCACGACGTGGTAGAGGATGACTTCTACCTGTCTGCGGAGCGGAGGTACGTGTGGCAGGGCTGTGGCGGTGGGCGGGGCCACCTCACTCCTGGGAAAAACCACGGCAAGGCGGCCTGGGTGAGCAGAGGACAAGGGGACAGAAAAGAAGGACAGTTTTCATTCTTTTCGACTACCCCAGCTTGTGACATATATGATAATTAATATTATTAATAATAATACACCTCTGTTGATTGCACAATGTTCCTTTCTCTTCTCAGGCTGTCTCCTGTCCCCCCGCGTCCCACCTACATGCCATTTGTCTGGACAGAAATCAGTTCGGCTCCTGACATCGCGCTGTTGGGGCAGTGTGATATTTCCTTGACCTTTGACCTTCTCCAGTTGAAAAGTGGCCAGCTGGGTTCTCACCGTTAGTTTGTCTCTGCTATTACAGTAATTCCCAAAATTCCTGTCCTCGTATGCTGTTGGTCTCTCACCGTGACTGTCGGTGTGACGTTGCTTTCTTTGAGTGGTCGTGTAGCTTGCAAGCGACGGTGTCTCCAAGTGGCTACACGGCCTTGTAAGAAACTGTCCCTCCGTGCTCCGAGGCACGTGGTGGTGGTATCGGGAGGACATCTCCCACTGAGGACCTGCATCTACTGGTACTGACCTGTTGGACAGAATTTGCGCGCTTCTTTTACCTCATACCACTGTCCTACACGATTCAAGACTCACTGAACTAAATACACACAGCTTCTCCCTAATACGGTTTACCCTCCTGTCTATCTACTTATGCTTTTTAATGGTAAGGTTCTCTGTGCTGTAATAGGCTTGTGATGTTAAACAGCATATCTGTATCTGTACAGGGCATTGAAGACAAGAGTATGATAAATACCGTAAATGTAAATGCTAATGGTAGAAGAGCGACTCTAACCTGCTGGTGAGCTGCTGGGTTCTGCTCCAGCTCTGCCGACTTGAGTCTCTGCAACCTGTGAACTCACCAAAGCGCGATTTGAAAGCAGCAGTCGAGCTCGCCGTCGACAGTAACATACTGCTGCAAGATGAGGTTCAGGTATGGAATATGCGCCTGGCTGTCCACCTCACCTGCATGCTGCTGCCTCAGCGCAGCCAGAACGGCCTGCGCAGGTGCAGACAGGCGGTGGTTCCACCAGTCCTCCATCACTGTATCATGGTGCACGTCAATCAGAAAACCTACAAAAGCAGGTGGTTTAACGTCACTTTATTTTTAACCAGTTCATTTTTCCATTTGTACCATTCTGCAGTCATAATGATTTAGAATATATATCAGATACCAAATTAATTAGTATTTAATCAAAACATAACTCGAGATTTTGACAGAAGATCATAACTTCTTCGCTGAGGATGTTCTTATACTGCATGTCTATTACAGTTCACTCTGTATGTTGGGCCTATAGTGCAAATTTCAATGTGAATAGATTTGAACAGATATAATTTACCTCAGATTTGAACAGATGTAAATTACCATCGACTTAACAGATATTATTCACCTCAGGTTTGACCAGATATAATTTACCTCAGATTTGAACAGATGTAAATTACCATCGATTTAACAGATATTATTCACCTCAGGTTTGAACAGATATAATTTACCTCAGATTTGAACAGATGTAAATTACCATCGACTTAACAGATATTATTCACCTCAGGTTTGAACAGATATAATTTACCTCAGATTTGAACAGATGTAAATTACCATCGACTTAACAGATATAATTTACCTCAGATTTGAACAGATATAATTTACCTCAGATTTTAACAGATGTAAATTACCATCGACTTAACAGATATTATTCACCTCAGATTTGAACAGATATAATTTACCTCAGATTTGAACAGATGTAAATTACCATCGATTTAACAGATATTATTCACCTCAGGTTTGAACAGATATAATTTACCTCAGATTTTAACAGATGTAAATTACCATCGACTTAACAGATATTATTCACCTCAGGTTTGAACAGATGTAACTTCCCAACTTAATAAATGTTCTTTATTTGACCATCCTCCCGTTTCTACGTACGAATTTCAGCCGTGACCCGTCACGTATCTGTCCACCAGATGGCGCTACTTTCCCTGCTCGTCTTTTTTATTTCTGCTTCCTAATGGAACGTTCAGAGTGCATCAGCAGACTGTGGAATGTGTTAGAAGAGTCCAACTGCTAGTAACAATAATCATCATCGAATACGCGTAGAATTGTTCTTGTTTTTTCTTGATGTGTGACCGTCCTGGCCTAGCGGGAAAGGTGAGAAGCGAGTTTGCGTTGCATTTTTATGTATATAAAGCGCAGTTTCAATTTTCGGGTATCGGTCCGTGGCGGAATGTGATGCGTGGGTTCTGACGTCATTTCCGGGTCACGGTAGACGCGGCGTCGCTTGATGGTGGTGACGTGTAAATGTGTAAACTGGGCCACGGTGGACAGGCACGAGTTGATATGAAGGTGAGTTCGTCACTTAATCGTTAAATGTACTTACAGTCTCGTGATTTACAATTATTCCACCAGCACTAATGTGTAGGTTATTCAGCATGGTTGACATAAATCTACATTTTCAACTCCCCTATATTCACAGATGCTTCATTTGGAAGTACAATGTCCTATATGATGTTTTAGTAATGTCAGTGTTCCCCAAGTCGTCCTGGTGAGGGACAAGGCCACGCTTTTAAACCTGGCTGTACGCCGGTCCCCTCGCAGGTCCCCGCCTGTCTCGGTTCTCTACTCATTATCAGTACAGCCCTGGACCCAACAGGAGGTGAGGAGAAGAACCACGTGGATGGTGCGATGCTCCTTTGGTGAGTGGTGGTGGAAACAACAGGAACAACAATGTGCCACAGCAAATAAATCACATTATGAATCAAGTTATCTTTACTTTTTATATTATATTATTTGCTTTTTCCAGAGTCTTCTGTTGTCATGGCTGCAGAATGTTTTAATAGGTGGATTCCAGTCCGTGGGACGACTGTGTTGAATAAATGAATCCGAACGTACTCTGCCCTGTCAAAACCATCCAGAAAACTCTCCTCGCGGTTCAATTGTCCGTGGCATCCGGTGAGGCTAATGGAGCGCGGCGTGGCTGGGCGCTCTTCAGGCCTTCTATTCTATTCAGTGATTTACAGGGAATGTAAATCACTGCATCACATCAAGATGTTTGCGGTCTTGTCACGATGCGGAAATTTCAAACTTACCGATGTAAACATTGGGTCCTCCAGGTAGCTGGGGGAGGGGCTGCCCGCTGCAATGCCCGATGAAAATTTCTCAAGTCTGCCGGAAAATTCTGTGAACCGGCAAGATGCTAAACTGGATTTTAAACTGGATCTAATTGGTATCAAAGTCAATACAAAATTGTATCGCAATACAGCTTGACTTACAGGACGATTCACATGAATCCATGGAGCATGTTCAACACCTACAGCATAGCATAGTGTTAGTGCTGTATTGCTTACATGCTGTACGATTATTGGCCAATAATAATGTGAAGTATTTATCATTGCAGATGATGGAAACAACTTCAATCATGGAAGACGTGGAATGAAAACTTCTGTACAGTTGTCAGAAATGTGGCAAAGGCCATAGACAAGTTCACAAGCTGAAGATGCAGAAGAGAGCGCGTCCAGTGGAGAAGCCCCGCCTCTTCCCGCACGTTTCACATCTTAATCGACACCACCAGCGGATACGCAGTGGAGAGAAACCCCTCAAGTTTCACGTTCGGGATATCTCAAAAGCCACAAGAGGACGCACACCGGAGAGAAGCCCTACCACTGTGAGCAGTGCGGGATGACATTTTCACAAGCCGGATAGAAAGTGCTCCGTGGTGTTCAGTGTGGGAGGCGTTACTTAAACAGTGAAATTTGGGTGTAGTGACCTAGCGGGTAACACATCCAGGTTCAAACCCCACTTACTACCATCGTGTCCCTGAGCAGGACACCCAGGGGGGGACTGTCCCTGTAACTACTGACTGTAAGTCGCTCTGGATAAGACCCAATATCCAGAACCCCATATAAAAAGCCACTCGACCGGTGGTTCCCAACCCATTTCCCCGGTTTTAACATGCATGTATGTATTTGTCAGAATACAATTTTACTCGGTTGTTACTGGCTTTGCGTTCTCGGTGACTTTACACATATTTAAATATGTTATGCTTTGTTAGGATTATACATTGAACTGTGAACTGGTGCCGAAATGTCCTCATATTGCTCATAAACCCAGACGTGCCATCGGTTGTCCACCAGAATCTGATCATACCTCTATGTACCATCCCACCTCTACAACTCATACAAAATGCAGCAGCACGACTGATCTTCAACCTTCCCAAGTTCTCCACACCGCCCCTCTGCTACGTTCCCTCCACTGATACCCAGTAGCTGCACACATCAGGTTCAAAATACTGATGCTGGCCTACAAAGCCAAACATGGAGTAGCACCATCCTACCTCACAGCCCTTATTACACCTCGCACTGCACCTGGTATACTCCGAGCCTCCAGTACTGCTCGCCTGGTCCCTCCATCTCTGAAGGTAAAAGGAAGACGCTCATCTAGACTCTTCTCCGTCTTGGCCCCTCGGTGGTGGAATGAACTTCCAGCTCAGTCACTGAGCACCTTCACACGGCAGCTCAAGACCTTCCTCTTTAGAGAAGATTTAGATGAACTTGTAACCTTCTTCTGTATAGAAACTAGAACAGAGTGAATGAAAGATTGTATTCATACAATCTTCATCCATGGTGACATGGAAGCACGTTGAAAGTCGCTCTGGATCAGGGCGTCTAATGCCTTAAATGTAAATGTAATCGTTTATATGAACTAGTGATACCTGACATGTCTTGAAATGGGGCTTTCTACAACAAATAGGAACCCATTCTTGGTCCAGATCTTACAAATGAAACCAAATTGACCACAATGGCCAACACCAGTACATTAAATGTAAAATCTTCCTGTTTTTAACCGCTGCTCACAACAGTCTTTTTTTTGCCTTGTCAGAAATAAACTTGCTTTTTAGAACCTTTATTATGAGTTCTTGTGCTGTTCTTGTAGGTCAAAGGTCATCCGTGGTTTTACCAATCCCAATGAAGAAGGCTGGATCCGACCTTTCCAGTTAAAACGTTCTGCTTCTTCGTAAAAAAAAATCTTCAGCATGGTGGCAGTGGTAGGTTAAGGAACCGGCCGCATAATCAGAGGTTTCACAATGACAATCGCTTTCAAACAATTGATGAGAACTTGGTCTTCTTCGCTGCTGGGGTTTATAAGAAGAGCATCATGCTGGACACCAGAGAGAACATCCAAGGGAACCTGGTGCCCTGTGAGGGACTCAGGCTCTTCATGATGGGTAAGTGCTCGGACCTGCGCCGGAAGATGGCCTCGGCCAGGATTGGAGCGACGTCCAGCACCACTAATTTGGGGCACAGCTGCGTGTTCTAAAACTGCGGGAGGGTGTTGGTGACCACAACCCTCAAAAAGTTTGTTCTATTAAGGAGTGTTACGCTGAAGTGTGAGAAGATACCATGGGTCACAAGGGCATAGCTCTTGGTGGCCTGTTGTGACAGTAGCTCGTTGGCCACATGGAGGGTCATGCAGGTGTCTGCCATGTCATTGACCAGTATGGTCTCCTAATCTATGACTCTGGACACATCTAGCTTCATGCTGTCCGTCTCGTTGCAGTTCTTTTTTAATAGGAATATGATGTCATGGTCCACTCCTAGCTAGCAGGCAATGGACATGCCCCTCTCACCCCCTACGTCATCCGTAGACAAGATGATGCCTTTGTCCTTCCATTCCAGAATATTCTGCTTAATCCACTGGACCATAGCAGGTTCTGCTGAGATGTTTTCCATTGAAATGTGAGTCTGGTCCACCACAGACGAGCAGTTGAGGTCCATGGTCATCACATGGTCTGCTCCAGCCGCCTTCAGCAACCGTGGAAGCATCTTGGCAGTGAGGGGGTCACCGTACTGGAACTGAGTGTGTTGGCGCATGTACGTGAGGTAAGGGATGACGGCGGTGACCCGCCAGGCCAAGGCGTTCCTACACGTATCAATCATGATCAGCAGCTCCAGCAGGTCATCTGAACTGCAGCAGCTCTGGATCACGTACACGTCTTTCCCGCAAATATCTTCTGCCACCTTCACGTGGAGTTCTTGGCTGAGGAAGCGGTTTATCTGAATATTCCCCAATTCCTCTCCAAAGTGTTTTGCAATCTTCTTGGCCAAATCTGGATTACAGAGGCCACTAAAGATTTTAATTTGGTGCATTCTAATTTGATTTTAAAACGTGCTCATTTCTTTTCTAAATAATTGTAGGGTTATTTTTATTGCTAAACCTTTTATAACTTTTCATATGTAAAATAAGTAGTTGAAGAATTAAAAAAGAACTAAAGGTCTTTATGAACAATTAAAGACCATTTTGTTGTCAGATTAGTTTTCACTCTGTTCCGCACACAGGGGGGATTCCGGGCGCACAGACGTCAACACGGCGACGGGGAAGGTGCATGATCGACAGCTACAGAGAACCAATAGGATTGCGGATTGGACAGAACCGTCCCTCGTAATTGGTCGAACGCCGTGGGGGCGGGGCTAAGACGCCAGTCGGAAGTAAAGTGGAAGTGAACGTCTGACCCGCGGCTCCTGTCGCGTCTAAATATCGCGCAATTGCGGTGAACTAGTGTCACTGGCGACAGGACATGTCAACCTCGCCTCTTACGCCGACATGAAGACTTAAAGGTGCGTTTTGTCCGCCGCCAGGTGGCAGCAGTTCCCGGTCCGGTCGCCGGAGGTCGGCATGGCCCGCGTCTGGAGAGCATGCGGCGGCCAGTGAGGGGCGGCGAGGGGTCCCCGCTGTCCCCTCGGGGTCCCAGCCTGCCGGTCTTCGTCTTCCCCGCGGACCTGCTCTTCTACTCCGGACAGTGCAGGAGGGTGCTGACCCTCTACAACCCCTACTCCTTCCCCATGGGCTTCAAGAGTGAGTGTTGAGGGCGGGGCTGGTGGGCGTGGCCCAGAGTGACGCTGTGCTTCTCCTCCCCCCGCAGTGCTGTGCACCGCCCCCTCGCTCTACACAGTCCTGGAGGCCGAGGGCCGTGTGAGGGCCCGCTCCTGCGTGGACATGTGAGTGGCTCCTACGCTCCTCTGGAATCCAACGTCCTACCTCACAGTCTTGTCCCACGTCCCGCACGGTAACGGGAGCGGCATCTATTTCCCGCTCCCATTGGCTGTGGGGTTGACTTGACAATATCAGTACAGGGTTCTCTCGTTGTTGGTCGGCCGTCCATGTAAAGGTCAGCGCCGCGTTGCCAGGTTCTACCCCACTTCCGTTCTCCTGCAGAGTGGTGAGACACCAGGACGTGAGCGCCCGCAACTGGGGCAGGAAGGACCGCTTCAGGCTGGACGTCTGGGGAGGGGGGAGGACCGGCAGCCGGCTGGTGTGGGCTGAACTGAAGAGGCAGCATCAGACCCCCGGAGAGGCCGGAGGGCGCCCGCCGAGCGTCGCGGCGCCCACCCACCACCGTCCACCAGGAGGTGAGAGGCCCCGCCCACGTTCCAGCTGAACCCCTCGCGCCGCAGCTTTTTTACATTTTATGATTTCATTGTCCAGGCAGCGGGAACCTGCTCCAGTTCCTGGTGTACGCCGTGGCCGGCCTGGTGTGTGTTGCGGTCTTGATGCTCCCCCTGGAGGACGAGCCCAGTCCCGTGGTCCCGTCTCATGTCCACGTCACGGCCAGCCAGAAGCTGGCGTGTGCGTACGTGCTGGGTGAGCAGAAGGCGTGGACGGTCCGCGTTGGTTACGGAGGGTGGTCAAGTAGCTGACCGCGTTTTCTGTGTTGCCAGGGTTGCTCACCATGGTGTTTCTGCGGTGATGCCAGGACACAGGTGGACCTGGACAATCTGGAACGCTCTGTATTTCTGTACTATGTGGCTGGTGAAGAGGGAATTGAGATGTTTATATAGTATTACCAAGAGGTTTCTATTTATTAAAAAAAAAAAAAAAAAAAAAAAAATGTTACTTCACCCTCAAGCTGGTATATATGCTAATAAAATGTCATAATTAAAATGTTACGCATGACTCCAGTCTTCAGGGAAACCGGAAAGCAGATCTTTCAGCATCAGAAGGTGTTCACACATCATGGAAGTAAACCGGTTGGGAATTAAAATCCAAAACGCAGCAGCTGATTTGTTAACAGAAAACACGTTTATTGGTTTAAAGTGACCAGACAGACTTCTGGCTAGAAGTCCACTTCAACCACCATGGAAGGACACTGGACAACTGCACCACTTAAGAACCAAGAGAGAAGAAAATTAAAATGCAATTCAGGGAATCTTAAAACCCACTGAAAAGAAACAAATTATGCAGCAGTTACCTTTCCAGAGAAAGTTGGAATAGATCATGGGGAGTTCACATTAGTGTGATCAGATGAAGGGGTGGCAGCAAAGCCCTCCTGCAGGTCATCATCTGGAGTGGATTCAGCAGTCTCCTCTTCAGAAGGAGTAAACGCCACAGGAACCACCAGCACGGTGATGTTCTCTGAAGGTGTGGGCATGAAGTCCTCCTGCATTTTGGCCGGAGTGATCCATGATTCGGTCAAGTTTTCTGAGGGAGTCACCGCCACAGTGATGTTCTCCAGGGAAAAAACAGCCGTGAGAAGTTGTAGAACGTCTTCTGGGGCATTCCATGTATCATTTGTGCTTTCTGAGGAACTATATGGCACAGTGGTCTTCTCAGATGAAGGGGTGGTAACAAAGTCCTCTTGCAGGTCATCATCTGGAGTGGATTCAGCATTCTCCTCTTCAGAGGGAGTAAACGCCACAGGAGCCGCTGACACAGTGGTGTTCTCCAGGGAAGAGTCGAGGAGCGTCAAGACCTCATGCAAGGCAGTGGTGTTCTCCGAGGAAGAGGGGAAGTCCTCTTTGATTTCAGTGCTTTCTAAGGAAGTGGCGACCACAGAGTCAACTGGAACATCAGTGAGGTTCTCCAGGGGAAACCCTAGGACGTCTGCTGGAGTAGCAAACAGATCACCTGTGGCTTTCTGAGGGAGTAGATACCACAGGCACAGCAGTGAAGTCTACAGAGGAGCCCACGTCAGAAACAGACTGTCCACTGGTCACTGGGGCAGGAGCACTGAGGACCTCTGGGCCAATGGTGGAGTCAGGAACAAAGACAGTCTTCACGTCATCACCAGAGGACCTTTTAACGCTGCTATTTAGCCCAGAGCTTGGATGAAGATGCTTGTTCTCAACATGTCCTAGATAAAGAAGGAGAAAACTGTCTTAGGAGGCCATTTTACTGACAAACATTCCTGAGTAAACCAGGGACACAAAATCCAAACTCACCAGCAGCTGCAAGCAGCACCAAGACCACAAAGACTAAAGCCACCATCTTGAGCAGGAAGCTGACGTACCTTCTGTCCTCCATGAGTGTCTTTTAAAAGGCCAGTAATTAGCAGCAAATGGTCCTCACCTGGCGCCCCTCACCTGGCGCCCAGGGCTGCAGTCAGGTGTGCTGGATTAGAGGAGATACCTACTGATCAGCGTTTCTCCATCCTGCTCCTGGAGGACCTACTGCTGCATTATGAGGCTCAGGCTTTCTTCACTGAGAATATCCAACGTCCTCCTGTTATTCACGATATGACAGTTAATTAATTTGATAAATTATCTGAGGGGTTTATGAGGAGGAAACAGAATCAACAGTTTATATTAAGATAAGATAAGATAAGAAATGATAAGATAAGATAAGATAAACCTTTATTAGTCCTACAAGTGGGAAATAGCACTTGTCACGGCAGAAAGTGGACAGAAGCAGAAAGTGTATCTGTATATATGTACAAATTTATAATTTAAACAGTTAACAATTTAACAGAATGTGCCCAAGTCTGTGTATGTGTGGTCAGCTGTGAGGTCTTTGTTATAGAGTCTGACAGCGGTTGGAAGAAAAGACCTTCTGAACCTCTCCTTCCCACATCGTGGGTGCAGTAGCCTGCCACTGAAGGAGCTGCTCAGTGCTGTCAGGGTCTCCTGCATGGGGTGGGAGATGTTGTCCACCATTCTCCTGTCACTCACCACCTCCACTGGGTCCAGAGGGCATCCTAGAACAGTGCTGGCCCTCCGGATCAGCCTGTTCAGCCTCTTCCTGTCCCCAGCGGAGATGCTGCTGCCCCAGCAGACCACACAGTGAAAGATGGCTGATGCCACTACAGAGTCATAAAAAGTCTTTAGGAGCGGCCCCTGTACTCCAAAAGACCTGAGTCTCCGCAGCAGGTACAGCCTGCTCTGCCCTTTTTTATAAAGTGCATTCGTGTTATGAGTCCAGTCCAGTTTATTGTTCAGGTGAACACCAAGGTACCTGTAGCTCTCCACTGCCTCAATGGCCATACCCTGGATGTCCAGTGGTTGCAGTGGAGGATGTTTGAGCCTGCAGAAGTCTATTGAACAGGAATGGGGGGAAGTAAGCTGATAAAACATCTAGTAGGTTGGAAGATTAATGTTGGAAGAAGGAGGTTCAATTCTTCAATAAAAAAAAAATTCAGAGCAAAGTTTATTCTCAGATTTATTCTAAAAGTCGGAGACGGTCTGGATATTCTGCAACTTTCCTCAACTATAAACCAGAACATCTAGGAAAGGACGCTGGACTCGGATGTCCCTTTTAGATCCGGTAACTTGGATCTGGGGAATATTTGTAATCAAAACCCGTATTTCAAATAATCCCATCAGCCGGTAAAAATGTGATGGTGAAGAAGCGGCCACAACAAGAAGGTCCCGGGCTGCAGGACCTTTACGATGTTTCCCGAGATCCTGCAGGTAAATCCCATTATTCCAGGAACCTGATCTCCCTCGTTAACATTCAACTTTCACGGATTTATCTCCAGTTGTCCTCTTCTGGAAATGGAGTTACTGGGAAAGAAACTGGTGATTCTTCATGACAGACATGTCATTACTGACACTTTCTGTGTAGAAGATCTGTATCTGCAGGAGCGCTAGAGATGTCCAGCAGGTGGCGCTGCTCGGTCCTCTACAAGCACCACACCAGCCTCAGATTACTGACTGGGCACAGAAATATCTTGCATTTTATTTTAATGTTCAGAGTTAAAACGCAAAGACAAAAAAAGATCAAATTCAGTTGTGAGTCGTGCTGCTTTTGCTGAATTATTAATGTGAAGTGATGAGTGATAAAGTGACGTGATTGTCACTTGTGATACACAGCAGCACAGCACACAGTGACATTTGTCCTCTGCATTTAACCATCACCCTGAGTGAGCAGTGGGCACCATGACAGCAGTGTGTGGAGACGGGACCTTCTTCAAGGGGACCTCAGTGGCACCTTGGCCGATTACCGGGCCACTTCCTTAACCAGTAGGCCACCACTGACCCAGCAATAAAAATATCAATACACACGTTATCACAATAAATCGCCATATAATCGTGTCGGTGATACGTATCGTGAGATCGTTGCCAGTGGAAGACCTGCAGCCTCCTGACCAGCATCTTCCATCCAGAGCTTGTTGGTGGAAAAGAGACCAGAAGAAGCTCCTCACTGGTGTTCAAGTTGTGACGGGTTCACGTTGACGTCCACCAGCGTCTAGAAATTTGTGTACAGACCAGTTTAATTTATGGTTATAACTGTGTTCAAATCTACATGAACTAAGTCCTCCTTAACCTGTCAGCATTTACCAGACGTCCTTATCCAGAGCTACAGGGACAGTCCCCCCTGGAGACACCCAGGGTTAAGTGTCCTGCTCAGGGACACGATGGTAGGAAGTGGGGTTTGAACCTGGGTCTTTGTGCTCTTCTGGTTCAGAGACGAGTTAAAACCCACTAGGCCGCTACCAGCTAGTTTCTTGCTTCTCAGATCTTTTGGACTTTTTGGAAATTGGTTTGGTTGGTAAGACCTGACCGGACGTCTGTCCACCGTAATTCTTTTCATGGAAACGCTCTGCGGTGTAAATTTGACTCTGGACTTTTCCAGATGTTGAAACAGGGCGCGGCCGCGTTGTGGTGACTGAGCATGAAACAGTGACGGCGGAATCTTCACGACACGATCTTCAGCCCAGGCTGCGGTAACGGACACCTGCAAACAGTCCACACCGACAGTAGAGGTCACTTCCTGACCTGGCAAAGACCAGGAGCTGCTGACCATACCGAGTAGCTCCTGGAGAGCTGGTACCTACACAACATGGCTTTTATAGGTCAACAACGTTCTCAACACCTGAGGAAGGAGACGCCTGATCTCCAGTCATCATGTAGAAGAAAATCAATTTCTGTCCAGTCACCCAGATACAGACGACAATGGAGAAGCAGCTCAGAGTAGAAGTTTAATAAAACTGCAGGTTCTACACAAATTCTGGATCTGTACCATCAAACAGCAGCATGCCAGATAACAGAGAAATAATGTCCCTGTGAAGATCACTGGCTTCTACAAGGAGGGAGGAGATGTGGAGACCAGGTCATCATCTGGAGTGGATTCAGTAGTCTCCTCTTCAGAAGGAGTAAACGCCACCGACACAGTGGTGTTCTCCAGGGAAGAGGGGAAGTCCTCTTTGATGTCAGATGGAGCGATCCATGCTTCAGTGCTTTCTGAGGGAGTGGCGACCACAGAGTCAACTGGCACAGCAGTGAGGTTCTCCAGGGGAAACCCTAGGACGTCTGCTGGAGTAGCAAACAGATCACCTGTGGCTTCTGAGGGAGTAGATACCACCGGAACATCAGTGAGGTTCTCCAGGGGAAACCCTAGGAAGTCTGCTGGAGTAACAAACAGATCACCTGTGGTTTCTGAGGGAGTAGATACCACCGGCACAGCAGTGAAGTCTACAGAGGAGCCCACGTCAGAAACAGACTGTCCACTGGTCACTGGGGCAGGAGCACTGAGGACCTCTGAGGCAATGGTGGAGTCAGGAACAGCAAAGACAGTCTTCACGGCATCACCAGAGGACCTTTTAACGCTGCCCTTTAGCCCAGAGACTGGATGAAGATGCTTGTTCTCAACAGGTTCTAGATAAAGGAGAAAACTGGCTTTTTACTGACAAACATTCCTGAGTAAACCAGGGACACAAAATCCAAACTCACCAGCAGCTGCAAGCAGCACCAAGACCACAAAGACTAAAGCCACCATCTTGAGCAGGAAGCTGACAGTACCTTCTGTCCTCCATGAGTGTCTTTTAAAAGGCCAGTAATTAGCAGCAAATGGTCCTCACCTGGCGCCCCTCACCTGGCGCCCAGGGCTGCAGTCAGGTGTGCTGGATTAGAGGAGATACCTACGTACGTGCTCCTCGCTGCAGTAGGATCTGTACCCGCTGGCCCTCATTTATCAGTTCGAGCGAATATCTGGGTGTAAAAATCCTGGTTTTCCCGTACGGCACGTTTCAAACGTGACTTATGAACCAGGCGGACCTGAAATGTATATATATATATTTTTTATTTATTTTTTTATAGCCCAAAATCACATACAGTATGTCTCAATGGGCTTTGACAGGCCCTACAGTTGACACCCCCCACACTGTCCTTCATTTTGTCCTTCAGAACGGGGAACAGACACGGTCTCCATATTGACTTTATATTTTGTGGTTCTTTTATCAAACAGAGACAAATTTTATTAAATTCAGCGCCGCCTGCAGGCGACGTCTGGAAGCACGCGGCCCTACAGAGACAGGAAAATGGTCCACGTCCGTCTTCAGTCTCCCATGCGGGACAACCGTGGGTCCTGCAGAGACCGGTGGAGATGTTTGGTTTGTTAGCAGAAATAACAGAATTAAATGGCAGACATGAAACCATGAAAAGACGATCCTTCACATTTTGGAAGTGCTGAGTGATGTCCCGTCTTCGTCCATCGCAGCTCTCAGATCGTCCTCACGCTGCGGAGCTGAGTTCCTGCTGCCGTGGTCCATCATCCTCTCCGGTCCGATAACATGGCCAGAATCTGTACTTCTCTGGAGACTTTTTCACCAGGGATGAGCAGATCGATCTTAAATATCGATAATGTCCATACCAAGTTGGTACCAGTATTGGAGCGATATTTTTGCTGGGGTTCTACCACCGTACCCCTGTAAGTTGAATTACAGCGCGCTGTTATTGACCTGCTGTACTACTGGTTGCATGAACTTGCTTATACCGACAATTTGAGAGAGAGAAGATGCCATAACATCCATGGCTTTATTTGAGAGATGCTGCTGGACCTGGAAACATCCCTGGAAGATGCTCAGAGAACGTGCAGACCAGCATGCAAACATCTTCAACCTCTCTCTGAGCACCGCCGTTGTTCCAACATGTCTCAAGGCCACCACCACCACCATGTCCCTGCTGAAGAAGTCTTAATCACTACCGTCCCAGTGTTCTTCAACACACTCTACATTTACATGTACAGCATTTACCAGACATCCTTATCCAGAGCGACTTACAGTCAGTAGTTACTGGGACAGTCCCCCCCTGGAGACACTCAGGGTTAAGAGTCCTGCTCAGGCACACGATGGTAGGAAGTGGGATTGTAGTAGTAAGTGGCCTCGTAGCTTCAGAATTTATCTCGATTACCTTCCCATATCTGCACCTTCATGGATGGATCCACCACTTTTTAGCACCGTCTGGACTCGTATTTCATTCCTCTGGTGTGGACAGTGTCCCCGGTTTGTAACGTTATTTAAATGTTCCACGTAGCACTAGACTGTGTTGTGTTACTACCTACGATCTGACATATCTGAAACTTGGAAAAAGTCAAATTTTCGTGATTGGGAGCTTCAAGTTGGTTATTTCAAAATTTAAACTTTAATGTCACAATAATCTTCTTTGCCGCACAAGGTGTTTGTGAGTGAAATATGACAAAATTGTAGCAACAGGCATGTCTGTAATAACACAACTATGCAATAAAAATATATATATATAACCCATAAAACATGTGAAATTCTGGCTGCAGTGTTGGACGTACTGACATGATGCTCAGGAAGATGGTCAAGTTCAAGCCCTTACAGTTGCTCTTTATTTTAAGGTCAGTGGAAGTCATGTGGCTCTAAAGGGTACAAATTTAAATTTACCACATCTCAGAGTAGAACCATTTTATTAAACAACCAAATTCTGGTCCGTATATTTAAAACAGTTGAATTCTGATGAGAAGCAGTAAAATGCAAAATTTGGCAGTCACTGAAGATGACAGGCAAACCTGAACACCTTACAGCTACCACAAGGGAGGAGACTGAAGACCACAAGGCTAACTGTGGAAGTTAGTGGTACATCCAGGAGGTTCTCTACAACCTTCCCTTCCTTGAAGTCCTCTGATGCTACATAGGTCATACATGGACTGACCATGTTTAAGGAAAGGATGAAGAGTTGCCCACAAAGGTAAATTCAAGAGTCACTGCCATGTCACTGATGTTCTCCAGGGAAGGGGTGGTCACAGTGGTATTCTCAGAGGGAGAGGCACTCACGAAGTCGTCTTGCAGGTCATCATCTGGAGTGGATTCAGCAGTCTCCTCTTCAGAAGGAGTAAACGCCACAGGAACCACCAGCACGGTGATGTTCTCTGAAGGTGTGGGCATGAAGTCCTCCTGCATTTTGGCCGGAGTGATCCATGTTTCGGTCAAGTTTTCTGAGGGAGTCACCGCCACAGTGATGTTCTCCAGGGAAAAAACAGTCGTGAGAAGTTGTAGAACGTCTTCTGGGGCATTCCATGTATCATTTGTGCTTTCTGAGGAACTATATGGCACAGTGGTCTTCTCAGATGAAGGGGTGGTAACAAAGTCCTCTTGCAGGTCATCATCTGGAGTGGATTCAGCATTCTCCTCTTCAGAGGGAGTAAACGCCACAGGAGCCGCCGACACAGTGGTGTTCTCCAGGGAAGAGTCGAGGAGCGTCAAGACCTCATGCAAGGCAGTGGTGTTCTCCGAGGAAGAGGGGAAGTCCTCTTTGATTTCAGTGCTTTCTAAGGAAGTGGCGACCACAGAGTCAACTGGCACATCAGTGAGGTTCTCCAGGGGAAACCCTAGGACGTCTGCCGGAGTAGCAAACAGATCACCTGTGGTTTCTGAGGGAGTAGATACCACAGGGGCCACCGGCACAGCAGTGAAGTCTACAGAGGAGCCCACGTCAGAAACAGACTGTCCACTGGTCACTGGGGCAGGAGCACTGAGGACCTCTGAGGCAATGGTGGAGTCAGGAACAGCAAAGACAGTCTTCACATCATCATCACCAGAGGACCTTTTAACGCTGCCTTTTAGCCCAGAGCTTGGATGAAGATGCTTGTTCTCAACAAGTCCTAGATAAAGAAGGAGAAAACTGTCTTAGGAGGCAATTTTACTGACAAACATTCCTGAGTAAACCAGGGACACAAAATCCAAACTCACCAGCAGCTGCAAGCAGCACCAAGACCACAAAGACTAAAGCCACCATCTTGAGCAGGAAGCTGACGTACCTTCTGTCCTCCATGAGTGTCTTTTAAAAGGCCAGTAATTAGCAGCAAATGGTCCTCACCTGGCGCCCCTCACCTGGCGCCCAGGGCTGCAGTCAGGTGTGCTGGATTAGAGGAGATACCTACGTGCTCCTCACTGCAGTAGGATCTGTACCCGCTGGCCCTCATTTATCAGTTCGAGCGAATATCTGGGTGTAAAAATCCTGGTTTTCCCGTACAGCACGTTTCAAACGTGACTTATGAACCAGGCGGACCTGAAATGTATATTTTGTCCTTCAGAACGGGGAACAGACACGGTCTCCATACGGTGACTTTATATTTTGTGGTTCTTTTATAAAACAGAGACAAATTTTATTAAATTCAGCGCCGCCTGCAGGCGACGTCTGGAAGCACGCGGCCCTACAGAGACAGGAAAATGGTCCACGTCCATCTTCAGTCTCCCATGCGGGACAACCGTGGGTCCTGCAGAGACCGGTGGAGATGTTTGGTTTGTTAGCAGAAATAACAGAATTAAATGGCAGACATGAAACCATGAAAAGACGATCCTTCACATTTTGGAAGTGCTGAGTGATGTCCCGTCTTCGTCCATCGCAGCTCTCAGATCGTCCTCACTGCCGTGGTCCATCATCCTCTCCGGTCCGATAACATGGCCAGAATCTGTACTTCTCTGGAGACTTTTTCACCAGGGATGAGCAGATCGATCTTAAATATCGATAATGTCCATACCAAGTTGGTACCAGTATTGGAGCGATATTTTTGCTGGGGTTCTACCACCGTACCCCTGTAAGTTGAATTACAGCGCGCTGTTATTGACCTGCTGTACTACTGGTTGCATGAACTTGCTTATACCGACAATTTGAGAGAGAGAAGATGCCATAACATCCATGGCTTTATTTGAGAGATGCTGCTGGACCTGGAAACATCCCTGGAAGATGCTCAGAGAACGTGCAGACCAGCATGCAAACATCTTCAACCTCTCTCTGAGCACCGCCGTTGTTCCAACATGTCTCAAGGCCACCACCACCACCATGTCCCTGCTGAAGAAGTCTTAATCACTACCGTCCCAGTGTTCTTCAACACACTCTACATTTACATGTACAGCACTTACCAGACGCCCTTATCCAGAGCGACTTACAGTCAGTAGTTACAGGGACAGTCCACCCCTGGAGACACCCAGGGTTAAGTGTCCTGCTCAGGGACACGATGGTAGGAAGTGGGGTTTGAACCTGGGTCTTTGTGTTCTTCTGGTTCAGAGACGAGTTTAAACCCACTAGGCCGCTACACTCTAAAAACTGCTGGGTTAAAAACAACCCAGTTTGGGTTATTTTGGTAACCCAGCGCTGGGTCAAAAAGGGACCAACCCAACGCTGGGTTATTTTGACCCAACAAGTTGGGTTACACGGTTAACCCAGCATGCTGGGTTGTGATTTTTAACCCAACTATTAGTTAAAAATGACTACGCTGCTGGGTTGAATGGAACCCAAAATGGGTCGGAAATGTAATCTAGAAACTTACTAAAATAAAAACAATTATACAGCAATACATACTTCAATAATGGAATTTTATTCATGACAAAACATGTAAAAACCTCACTAAGGTGCAGGTGGGGAACATCTAAAGAACAGCTATAACCTTGTTATCAACTCAGCACACCAGGCAGGGAAAACAAGTGGCCTGTCACATTATCAGTGTCCCTTCCTTTTTTTTTTTCCCATCTCCACCTCAGCATTAAGACAATTTTTATGAAAATGTATCAAACTGTAGTCACAGTGTTTCTGGAATAAATTCAGTAACAATGAATCAGACTGAAGTCATTAACTTTAGAAAAATACATATTAACTTTGGAAAAACTCAATTTGACATGTAAATGTAATGAAAAAAAGTTCTTATCATGCATAAACTAAGATATAAGAGTCATATTTAAGAAACACACAACAAAGCAGGCATTAAGAACATCTATGCAGATTTGGTCAAAATAAACTTGCAACTTTCCTAAAATGTGCCCTCTGTAAAAAAAAAAAAAATACAATACTAGACACATCAAGCACAAGAAGAATCAGATACAAAATGAACAACTGCAAGCCTATTTGCTCTAATCACTGCAAAGTAATTTTACAACAACCAGGCATGAAAAGCCGTGCTATAAGCATAATTGTGTCTTACCCTGCTAGCTCATTCTTCAGCTTCTGAACTTCTACCTTAATTTCACATTGCCTGCTGAATGAAGGTAAACGTGTTTTCAAGCACTTTGGGTGCTGCAGGTGAAGTGCGTAGGTTAAGCCAAACAAGAGGCACATTGCTTGAGGTAGGTTGGTGAGTGCTTCCCTTGCCAGGTTGCCCTCTCAGATGATGCCCAGTCTTGAGGGGTTGAGTTATGGCAATGCTGGGCTTGCTGAACTGTTGTCCTCATAATAGAGGATTCCCACTGGGATGTCCATGGAGTCTCCATAGACTCTACATAGTGCAAGAAACAAGACAAAAAGAGAATATTTAGGTTAACAGCAATTTGTCTACAATCAACTGTACAGAATTATCTAATATTATAGATTTTGTAATTCAATGTGATTTTATTTTAGGCACTGTAAACAAGCTGTTTTGTGTGTTTATATATAGGCGTCTTTCATGTTGTGACAGTAGGTGGTATATTACACAATTTGATATTTGAATGGTACAAATGGAGAAAGGGTTTACTCACTGAACTGCTCTTGAAGAACATAGATGCATCATCTCCAAGAAGTCCTCTCAGGACAAGGCATCTAATGGCTGTTGGCTCTGTGCTCTGCAAAGTGGTATAAAACACACTTGAATGTAGAACAAAGGAAATAAATCTTATATCAGTTTATTTGTCCATATAGAGAAATACCACAAGAGAACAAGTTTATGTATTGAACTAACCATCAATACCATTATGAGAAGAAAAGAGAAATATCAACCCACCATTGTGTTGTAGCAGGTGAGCTAATTGCTTTCCTATCCGACCTGTCTTCCTCTTGAAATTTCCATCAAAATTGGACACAACCCATCAAGAACACCAAAGAACTCTTCTTTAAAATTTCTACCAACAATCCTGTTAAACTCCAGGTAAACCTGAAAAATATTAAATATGCTCAGTTTTGATATTCAGGCAGAGTTATTTATAACACAAATAAACCTCTCTGAACATCATGTATGTAAAACAAATAATTAAAAAAAAAACATTAAAGGACACATCCACAAACCTGGTTTTCAGTCAAAAAAGCACTGGCCAGCTTTGGATCATCTGGTTGATGTCAGGCTCATCCTTTACAACCTCCTCTCGTCTAAGAACAAACATGATTCCTGATGCAAGCAAGGAAAGGGCTTAGTTCCTTCTTGCATAAGTTCCATATTTTAGCCTGTAACGTTTAAAAAACTGTGCTCATCTCGCAGATAGTACTTGCATTTCCAAAGCATATTAAAGTGGCTTTAAACAAAACAAGTAGTGCAAAAAAAAAAAAAAAAAAAACTGGCATATGTTGAAAGTGGGTGTTTACTTTTTCAAACCTACATTGAAATAATTTGAATTCTACAAAACTGTATGTAGAGAAGTAGCGAGCTACTCTAAAAACACATTGCTGCAAGTATCAAATTCTCACTGTTCCCTTAAGATGACCTCATAATTAAATGCATGTTTCAAACTACAAATGTTCCAGCAGATTCTAATTTGAATAGAGAAAACAACTCACCTTGTTCATCCACAAAATGGTTCTCGTTGCAGCAAGCAAAACTCCTTCAAAAAAAGTCCAAACTTGAGAGAAACAGACAAATGTAGACAGAAAGGTATACTTCTAAAATACAACATTAAACCCCAAAACCCCCTTTCACGTTGTATATGCAAAATAAAGCTTACCGATCTCCGTGTGAGCGAGTATACACAAATTGCTGGCCCCAATGCAGTCGCAAGATATTAAGCATTGTTAGCATAGCAAGTGTTAGTTAGCAAGATATTAAGCATTGTTAGCATAGCAAGTGTTAGTTAGCAAGAGATTAAGCAGTGAAGCTTGCAGAAAATGTCTCCTCTGTCCTTCTACCCGCAGCTTTTGCCTCAGAATTCTTTCCCGCCCGTCTCCTAACCCCGCGGCTTTCTCTCAGAAAGTTATTTTTTCGCCCCTCAGAAACTAAAGACGGTGCAAAGACAATGGCGGCTCCTCTCGCTGATGTCCCAGGTAGTTGACGTGACGTGCGTGCTCTCTTTCAGGTCCACATTCCCAACCCAGATCGAGACCGATTTTCAACCCAAATTGGGTTAAATCAACCCAACAACAGACTCAACCCAGCGTTTTTCAGAGTGTACCAGCCAGTTTCTTGCTTGTCAGATCTTTTGGACTTTTTGGAAATTGGTTTGGTTGGTAAGACCTGACCGGACGTCTGTCCACCGTGATTCTTTTCATGGAAACGCTCTGCGGTGTAAATTTGACTCTGGACTTTTCCAGATGTTGAAACAGGGCGCGGCCGCGCTGTGGTGACGGAGCATGAAACAGTGACGGCGGAATCTTCACGACACGATCTTCAGCCCAGGCTGCGGTAACAGACACCTGCGAACCGTCCACACCGACAGTAGAGGTCACTTCCTGACCAGCTCACCACTTCTGACCTGCTGAAGTACCGAACCTGCAGCCATCGCAGGGGGCAAAAGGGGGAAGGAGACATTTTCAAGAAGCAGCGAGAGAGCAGATGAAGCAGCAAAGGCTGCGGCCACAAACTCGCCTTTTGGGACCATAATTACGGTGGAAACACCTTCTCTACTCCTCCTGAAGTACAGGCTAGTACAACCCCACAGGAGAAGAGCGTGGAGAGCGGCAGGGTGCTGATGCAGGACATGAACATCCCAGTGGAGACCAGAGGAGGATGGGTTTACCTTACTGAGCCTGGGTTCCTCTCAAGGATTCTTCCCAGGGAGCTTCTTCTCACCACATCACCTCTGGCTGCTCTTCTAACATCAGGAGCGTTGTGACTGTAAATTGGAACCCTGGATCTGTATTAAAACTGATGTTGCCTTTTTTGCTAAATGTGACACATGGGAAAGACTAGGAGCTGCTGACCATACCGAGTAGCTCCTGGAGAGCCGGTACCTACACAACATGGCTTTTGTAGGTCAACAACATTCTCAACACCTGAGGAAGGAGACGCCTGATCTCCAGTCATCATGTAGAAGAAAATCAATTTCTGTCCAGTCACCCAGATACAGACGACAATGGAGAAGCAGCTCAGAGTAGAAGTTTAATAAAACTGCAGGTTCTACACAAATTCTGGATCTGTACCATCAAACAGCAGCATGCCAGATAACAGAGAAATAATGTCCCTGTGAAGATCACTGGCTTCTACAAGGAGGGAGGAGATGTGGAGACCAGGTCATCATCTGGAGTGGATTCAGTAGTCTCCTCTTCAGAAGGAGTAAACGCCACCGACACAGTGGTGTTCTCCAGGGAAGAGGGGAAGTCCTCTTTGATGTCAGATGGAGCGATCCATGCTTCAGTGCTTTCTGAGGGAGTGGCGACCACAGAGTCAACTGGCACAGCAGTGAGGTTCTCCAGGGGAAACCCTAGGACGTCTGCTGGAGTAGCAAACAGATCACCTGTGGCTTCTGAGGGAGTAGATACCACAGGGGCCACCGGCACAGCAGTGAAGTCTACAGAGGAGCCCACGTCAGAAACAGACTGTCCACTGGTCACTGGGGCAGGAGCACTGAGGACCTCTGAGGCAATGGTGGAGTCAGGAACAGCAAAGACAGTCTTCACGGCATCACCAGAGGACCTTTTAACGCTGCCTTTTAGCCCAGAGCTTGGATGAAGATGCTTGTTCTCAACAGGTTCTAGATAAAGAAGGAGAAAACTGTCTTAGGAGGCCATTTTACTGACAAACATTCCTGAGTAAACCAGGGACACAAAATCCAAACTCACCAGCAGCTGCAAGCAGCACCAAGACCACAAAGACTAAAGCCACCATCTTGAGCAGGAAGCTGACGTACCTTCTGTCCTCCATGAGTGTCTTTTAAAAGGCCAGTAATTAGCAGCAAATGGTCCTCACCTGGCGCCCCTCACCTGGCGCCCAGGGCTGCAGTCAGGTGTGCTGGATTAGAGGAGATACCTACTGATCAGCGTTTCTCCATCCACCTCCTGGAGGACCTGCTGCTGCATTATGAAGCTCAGGCTGGAGATAAAACCAGGAGCAGGAAGGAGAATCCAGGCCAGGAGACGCTAATGCGTGTAAAATGGTGGATTTTTATTTATTTCTCTTAAAACCAGGAATACAAGGCACTGTGTTTTTCCTCATTTCTAAATTCCCTTTTGTCTAGTTCTAGTGGACATGTCATGTGTGGTCAAAAAACATCTGATTCTTCTGTATCCATCTACATTCACGGTATTTGTCAGTCGCTCTTGTCCACTTTATTCACTCTTGTTAGATTTTATCACAAGAAAGAGTTACAAGTTAGACGCTCATCTTGTAAATTCCCATCTAACAATCCTATAAGAGTACCATTGTATCACAGATGTTCCCCCAAATTCCCCTTCTGCTCCACTTGTTGTGCAACAGGAGAAATTCCTGGTTGTGTTGTATTTGTCTTCGTCTTCTATGTGAATGCAGGTCATTAGTGTTAAACACAGCAGGTGGAAGGTCTGAAGGTCTACAGAAGATGAATCAAAACCTCGACTTTGTTGTTAGGATCATCAGAGGCAGCAGTTTAAGGATGATCATTAATGACAGCTTCAACTTCACACAGCGGAGTGTGAAGGCCATCATCATCACGTCCCCAACTTGTTCAAAAAGTCTGCAGGGGACATTTCAGTGACCTCCTGCCTGGAGGTCCGTCCACTTGTTCTTCACGATACTGGTTTTGTGGTTGCCTGTCTTAGTTTTAGTTTTAGTCGAGTCCAGCTTTGAGGCATTGAATCCCAATCCGCCAAGATGCTACCGAGGTCCCCTTGATGAAGGTCCCGTCCCCACACGCCTGTCCTGTGCCCACTGCTCACCAAGGGTGATGGTACCAGCAGATTTTGCACCGTAACATTGTGTATCTGGGAACCATAGCAGACGTGACCCCTGACCTCCCACCGAACCTGTAGAAATGAGAAGCCAAACTGGATGAGGAACCCTGACCACACTTTATTTGGGGACATCTGCTTCATCTGTACATATTAGTGTGCTAATTGCTGTTCTTACTTTTTACATTTACATGTTACACCTCTTCTTACCTCCCTCCACTGGCTCCCGGTAGCTGCTCGCATTGAGTTCAAATCCTTGATGCTGCCTACAGGGCTGTAAATGGAACTGCGCCCTCCTACATCAACACACTACTACCTAGCTACACTCCTGCACAGAAGCTACAATACTACCTCCTACATCAACCACACTACTACCTAGCTACACTCCCTGCACAGAAGCTACAATACTACCCTCCTACATCAACACAATACTACCTAGCTACACTCCTGCACAGAAGCTACAATACTACCTCCTACATCAACACACTACTACCTAGCTACACTCCTGCACAGAAGCTACAATACTACCTCCTACATCAACACAATACTACCTAGCTACACTCCTGCACAGAAGCTACAATACTACCTCCTACATCAACACACTACTACCTAGCTACACTCCTGCACAGAAGCTACAATACTACCTCCTACATCAACACAATACTACCTAGCTACACTCCTGCACAGAAGCTACAATACTACCTCCCTACATCAACACAATACTACCTAGCTACACTCCTGCACAGAAGCTACATACTACCTCCTACATCAACACACTACTACCTAGCTACACTCCTGCACAGAAGCTACAATACTACCTCCTACATCAACACACTACTACCTAGCTACACTCCTGCACAGAAGCTACAATACTACCTCCTACATCAACACACTACGACCTAGCTACACTCCTGCACAGAAGCTACAATACTACCTCCTACATCAACACACTACGACCTAGCTACACTCCTGCACAGAAGCTACAATACTACCTCCTACATCAACACACTACTACCTAGCTACACTCCTGCACGCTCTCTCAGATCGGCAAACGAAAGGAGACTAAAAATTCCTTGTTCACGGGGTCTCCGATTCCAATCATGTGTGTTCTCCGTTGTTGTCCCTGGCTGGTGGAACAACCTGCCCTCCTCCACACGACTAGCCGACACTATCACCACTTTTAAGAAGCAGGTGAAAACCCTCTTGTTCAAAAAATATTACAGACAAATCTAACACTTACACACGCACATGCGTACACATTGCACAAACAATACAAAAATGTATAAATACATTATAATTTTTCTTAGTCTAGCACCCATCAATCTCGGAGCATGCTTTTCAATGACAAGTCTAAGCCTTATCAGGGCTCTTATATTCTATAGAAATCGAACGAGAATTGCTCGTGTCTTCCTATTGTATGTCGCTTTGGATAAAAGCGTCTGCTAAATAAAGTAAAGTACATTTGTTGTGAGAAATTCATGTAGGCTTACAGCCTCAAATAAAATCTGTCAGCAGTGTGAGCATGAAAGAATTATTTTAAATCTGTGTATTAAAATGATGTTTGAAAGGGATGGTAGTAGCCTAGTGGGTAACACACTTGCCTATGAACCAGAAGACTACAGAGTCACAGGTTCAAATCCCACTTAATACTATTGTGTCCCTGAGCAAGACACTTAACCCTAAGTTGCTCCAGGGGGACTGTCCCTGTAACTACTGATTGTAAGTCGCTCTGGATAAGAGCGTCTGATAAATGCCATAAATGTAAATGTAAAATGTAAATGAATTGTAATAAATAAATAAATATATATAGGGTGGTAGTAGCCTAGTGGGAAACACAGTTGCCTATGAACCAGAAGACCCAGGTTCAAAACCCCACTTACTACCATCGTGTCCCTGAGCAGGACACTTAACCCTGAGTGTCTCCAGGGGGGGACTATCCCTGTAACTCTGGATAAGGGCGTCTGGTAAATGCTGTAAATGTGAATGATGGTTAAATACAGAGGACACGTTTCACCGTGTCATCAGTTGCTGTGCTGCAGTGTTTTACAATGACGATCAATTCCCTTTCACTTTAAAATACAGGTTGAGTAAAGAGAAGAACTGATTTTGGATTGAAAGGTGAATCAGGAAGTTGAAATTTAGTTGCACGATGCCAACTGCAAGGTATGCAGAGGATGGATGTTTCGGCTGATCAGTGCATGCATATTAAAGGCATTTCCACAAAATAAGCAGGTTAAACTGTGCGAAGATAGCGATGGGTGAGTGACACACCCAGCCACTCTCAGCTCTGGCCCGATCACAAAGCCACCATTGTGTCTCCTCTCCCAGCTCTGCAGGACAGTATAAGGCATAGACGATTAGTATGCAGCACTGCAGTCGGGGCTCTAAGCAGAGTTTGAGTGTGTGTGTGTGTGTGTGTGTGAAGACTCTTCCATTAGGCATGTGTGAGTGACTGGTCTGTGGAGGAGAAGAAACCAAGGAGAGTTCAGATTTAAGATTGTTGTTGCAGCAGCGTGATCAGCAGGATGCTAAGTGTGAGCACGGCAGGCCCTCAGTCCCTGCAGGACCCGGTGTCGGTGAACGTGGGGGGCGAGGTGTACGTGACCACGCTGGACACGCTCACGCGGTGCCGCGACTCCATGCTCGGCGCCATGTTCACCGGCCAGATGAAGGACCGGCACGGGAACTTCTTCATCGACCGCGACGGGAGGGTGTTCCGCTACGTCCTCAACTACCTCCGCTCCAACAGCCTGGACCTGCCCGAGGGCTTCGCCGAGCTGCCCCTGCTCAAGCGCGAGGCCGACTTCTTCCAGATCCGTCCCCTGCTGGAGGAGATCCAGCGGCGCGAGAGCGGCCTGGCGCCGGGGGGCCCGAGCGGGCGCGGCGCCATGCTGAACGTCGACACCGAGAGCCACGTGCGCACGCTGCACTTCAACCTGAAACGCGGCCCCGACAACTACGAGCTCTGCTCCTGCTCGGTCCACGTCCACACCGCCACCGTCTTCTGCACGGCGCGCGTCTTCGTCGACCTGCTCTGCTCCCGCTTCGCCTACCGTGGCCAGGAAGGCACCGCTGCGCCGCGGCCCCGGGACGGCAGTCGGAACTACCTGCACCTGGAATGGGCGCCGTGCCCCCAGGAGCTGCCGCGGGACCAGCACCAGAAGCACGGCTTCCGCGAGCTCCACGGCGAGGCCGGGACGGAGCTGAGCGACCTGCGGGCGTTCGTGGAGGAGCTGCTGAGGGTGGCGCTAGCTGAAGGGTTCCGGGTGGATTCGGTGTTCCCCGACTCCAGCGACATCCTGAACTGCCGCTCGCTGCGATTTGTCCGCTACTGAGCGGAACGCTCCTCGTAATGGACTCATTCTGCAGAACTACAAGCCATTCGACCTGTTCATCATGGGAATGTGTCTGTGTTGGGTTGTTTTGGGTAGAGATGGGTAGTGTTGGGTGATGTTGAGTTTGTGATGGGTTGTTTTGGGTAGATATGGGTAGTGTTGGGTGGAGATGGGTGGTGTTGGGTGATGTTGAGTTTGTGTTGGGTTGTTTTGGGTAGAGATGGGTAGTGTTGGGTGGAGATGGGTGGTGTTGGGTGATGAGTTTGTGTTGGGTTGTTTTGGGTAGAGATGGGTAGTGTTGGGTGGAGATGGGTGGTGTTGGGTGATGTTGAGTTTGTGTTGGGTAGCATTCTGTAGCTTTAACATCATGCAGAACTACAAGCCATTCAACCTGTTCATCATGGGAATGTGTCTGTGTTGGGTTGTTTTGGGTAGAGATGGGTAGTGTTGGGTGATGTTGAGTTTGTGTTTGGTTGTTTTGGGTAGAGATGGGTAGTGTTGGTGGAGATGGGTGGTGTTGGGTGATGTTGAGTTTGTGTTGGGTTGTTTTGGGTAGAGATGGGTAGTGTTGGGTGGAGATGGGTGGTGTTGGGTGATGTTGAGTTTGTGTTGGGTTGTTTTGGGTAGAGATGGGTAGTGTTGGGTGGAGATGGGTGGTGTTGGGTGATGTTGAGTTTGTGTTGGGTTGTTTTGGGTAGAGATGGGTAGTGTTGGGTGGAGATGGGTGGTGTTGGGTGATGTTGAGTTTGTGTTGGGTTGTGTTGGGTGGAGATGGGCGGTGGTGGGTGATGTTGAGTTTGTGTTGGGTTGTTTTGGGTAGAGATGGGTAGTGTTGGGTGGAGATGGGTGGTGGTGGGTGATGTTGAGTTTGTGTTGGGTTGTTTTGGGTAGAGATGGGTAGTGTTGGGTGATGTTGAGTTTGTGTTGGGTTGTTTTGGGTAGAGATGGGTAGTGTTGGGTGATGTTGAGTTTGTGTTGGGTAGCATTCTGTAGCTTTAACAACATGCAGAACTACAAGCCATTCGACCTGTTCATCATGGGAATCTGTCTGTTGCAACACTCGCTGCAAACATCTCTCATACTGCTGTTGAAAATAATTAAGCGAGAACCGCTTACAAATCAGTCAAACATTTCTTTCAGTTTAATAGTGACTCCGCCCCTTCCCAGGTAACACGCTCATATGGGTGGTACACAGGTACCAGACACGTGGTCCATATCAGCCCCATCTTAATATGAACCCCAGAACCCAGATCAAGAGTCACCCCTGATTTACCTGCCGTCATGAAGAAGACTCAGACCAACATGGACCTCGCTGGAATTGACAGGAGTTACAGCAACGTAGTTAATGTTAACAGTTAATGTTCAAGTCAATAACTAATACAAGTTTTACTTACTTCCCATGGCCACTAGGGGCCTCCAGCAACGCGTGATGTCTGTGTTAATCTGTGTTGCTCCTCACAGTCCTGGTTGACCTGTTTTTGTGCAAGACCTGTACTGAATAAATACAACTGACTACGATCTGAGCCCCATGTTCATTCCAACTCACTATGGCTGTATCTCACAGGCAGGTAACACGGTTTTAACAAATACTTACCTGCTTTTATAATCAATTATTTCAACCCCTGCAGATTCTGTACGTTTGAAATAATCAGACTTTTATTTCAAGTGTAGTTTTATTTGAACAGTGACAGACAAGAATAATTACAAAATAATGCATTTGAAAATACTTATACATTAATTTGTATTTTCATTAATTAAATGAGTATTTGGTGCCTTTTGCACAACATACTTGGTGGCAAACCTTTGTGGCAAACGTTCCTTGTAGTTGTCCACAAGGTTTGCGCACATCTCAAGGGGGATTTTGTCCTTATCAACGCTATTTTCCAGTTTCTATTTATAAAAAAATATTTGACTTAATGAGGAGAACTGCGTCGCAGTTGAGAAGCAGAGGTGAGGTATTGTGCATGTCCTCAGTATAAAAAACGTTGTTAAGGTGTGATGTTGGCGGTGACTGGAGCCTTGCAGATGTAACGATAGTGGCGAGAACAGTGGTCATCATTGTAACGACCGTCAGAATGGAAATGGGCACAATCCTCACCGCCTTCCAACCCGTGGAGTCGCCAGTCATCAGGCTGACCTGGCATCCACTCTCTGTTAACACACACACACACACGTACTTACAACAAGTGCAATCTACCACAATTTCAATGTAGACACACAGGAACACACCTCCTGTCGATTTTGTAGGGGGTCCTGTCCACCCACTCCCAGCTTCCAGTGCGTTCGTCACTCAGACCAAGCCAGAAAAAGAGCGGTGCTGTCCGGCTGACTACAAAACGCTGTCAGGCCAACAAGAATCAGTCCCATCGGTAGAGATGGGTAGTGTTGGGTTCTGTTGTGTTTTTTGGGGGGTAGTGTTAGGTGGACATGGGTAGTGTTGGATAGTGTTGAGTTTGTGTTGTTTTGTGTGATGTTGAGATTGTGTTGGGTTGTTTTGGGTAGTGTTGTGTGATTTTGAGATTGTGTTGGGTGGTGTTGGGTTGTTTTTATGTGATGTTGAGATTGTGTTGGGTAGTGTTGGGTGGAGATATGAGGTGTCGGGTGGAGATGTGAGGTGTTGAATTGCTTTGGGTAGAGATGGGTAGTGTTGGGTTCTGTTGTGCTTTTTTGGAAGTGTTGGGTGCAGATGGGTAGTGTTGAGTAGTGTTGGGTGATGTTGAGATTGTGTTGGGTTGTTTTGGGTGGTGTTGAGGCTGTGTTGGGTAGTGTTGAGTAGTGTTGGGAAGAATTGGGAAGTGTTGGGAAGTGTTGGGAGGTGTTGGTTTGTTTTGGGGTGTGTTGAGACTGTGTTGGGTAGTGTTGAGTAGTGTTGGGAAGAATTGGGAAGTGTTGGGTGATGTTGGGTTGTTTTGGGTGGTGTTGAGACTGTGTTGGGTAGTGTTGAGTAGTGTTGGGAAGAATTGGGAAGTGTTGGGTGATGTTGGGTTGTTTTGGGTGGTGTTGAGACTGTGTTGGGTAGTGTTGAGTAGTGTTGGGAAGTGTTGGGAAGTGTTGGGTGATGTTGGGTTGTTTTGGGTGGTGTTGAGACTGTGTTGGGTTGTTTTGGGTGGTGTTGAGGCTGTGTTGAGTAGTGTTGGGAAGAATTGGGAAGTGTTGGGAAGTGTTGGGTGATGTTGGGTTGTTTTGGGTGGTGTTGAGACTGTGTTGGGTAGTGTTGAGTAGTGTTGGGAAGTGTTGGGAGGTGTTGGTTTGTTTTGGGTGGTGTTGAGACTGTGTTGGGTAGTGTTGAGTAGTGTTGGGAAGAATTGGGAAGTGTTGGGTTGTTTTGGGTGGTGTTGAGACTGTGTTGGGTAGTGTTGAGTAGTGTTGGGAAGAATTGGGAAGTGTTGGGAGGTGTTGGGTGGTGTTGGGTTACCCTCTCGTCTGCGCTCTGAAGCACCAGCAGCGACGCCCCGCGGCTGGTGCAGTGGTCTCTGGCTCGGTGCCACGACATGCCGTTGGTTGAGAAGTAATAACAGTTTCTGGAGTACAGATCCCAGCCCAGTGGACAACAAGCCTCCGTATCTCCAAACACACACACACACACACACACACACACACACACACAGAAATCATTTATCTTTTAATTATGATTTTAATACATTTTCTACTGGTTCCCAGGACACCCAGATCCACAACTCACTGTTCCTGATGAATCTGTTGAAACTGCACTGGAGCTCTGACAGGGTTTTCTTTATCGACGTCAAGTCATCCAACGCTGTCAGGGAATCAGACACTGAACACACACACACACACACACACACTCAGGAACACACGCGCGGAGGATTTACACGCGCGGAGGATTTACACGCGCGGTGGATTTACACGCGCGGTGGATTTACACGCGCGGTGAATTTACACGCGCGGCCGACTCGTACCCTGCGCCAGGTCCTCTTTTGCTGACTGCAGGGAGCTGCTGAGCCTTTCCATCTCGGAATCGGTTTCTCCCTCTGGAACAGGGAGGCTGGTGTTGACGTCTGCATGTGTGTATTCATGGCGCGTGTGCACGCGTGTGTAAATTACTCACGCTTCACTTTTCCAGCCTTTATCTGTGACAGGACATCCTGCAGACTGTGACTGAGATTCGCCACCTTCTTCTCTGCTGAACCAAAACCACCGACAACCTTCCTATCTACACAGAGAGCGAGAGAGAGAGCAGTACACCGGTCAGCAAGTGCGTGTGTGTGTGTGTGTGTGTGTGTGTGTGTGTGCTTCTTACTGTTCACTGCCACAGTGATGATGAGGGCGATCAGCACAACAGCAGTGAGAGAGAAGAACACGGCCTGTCTCAGCTGAGGCCTACTGATGATGGGTGGAGCAGGAAACTGTGACACAGGCTCTACACACACACACACACACACACACCTACAACACTTAATCTCAACACAATATATTAAAAAAAAAAACGATTAATCATTTAATCAAGACAGAAAGGTCACATTCTGGCAAGAAAAACGTTTTGTCGCCTATAAAGAAATTGAACAAATTTACTGCAAATACAAAAATATGTCAGCAAATTAAGTCGTGAGGCTGTGAGATCCAAATGTAATATCTTGTATGACTTCCATGAGCTTGAAGGACCGCATCCATGTGGTTTGGCAAGGATTCAAACTATTTATTGCTGAAGTCATCAGGAACAGCAAATAAATCAGTCTTGCAGGCCTCCCAGAGTTCCTCAGTATTATTTGGTTTCATCTTCCATGCTTCCTCTTTCATCCTACTCCACACATGCTCAATGATGTTCATGTCTGGTGACTGGGCTGGCCAATCCTGGAGCATCTTGATCATCTTCGCCTTGAGGAACTTTGATGTGGAGATGGAAGTATGTGATGGAGCACCATCCTGCTGCAGAATTTGGCCACTTTTATGGTTCGGAATATAAAAAGGTAGCTAAGATTTCTTGGCATGTTGCCTTCCACCCTGCAGATCTCTCACACACCCCCATACCGGATGGAACCCCAGACCATGATTTTTCCACCACCAACCTTCACTGTTTTCTGGGGGAATCTCGGACCCATGTGGGCTCCAGTAGGTCTCCTGCAATATTTGAAGATTCATCTGAAAAATCCTCCTTCTGCCACGTTTCCAGCGTTCATCCTTTTAGCAGGCTGTGGGCCCTGGCAAATGCCACACGGTTTTTCAATTGTCTTTTGTGTAGTGCTGGTTTCTGGGCACTGATTCCACCATGGAGGACATTTCGAGACAAATTGTTCTGGTTGACACAGGGACTTCAGGTGACCAGGTCTCGTGGAGCTCTGCTGCAGTGGGAAATGGGCCTTGGATTTTCGAGCCAACAAACAGTCCTCTCGAGCGGGGTCTGCCTGACCAGGGCTTGTCCTCTGTACTAGACGCTGAGACACATTGAAGGTGTCTGCCACATCAGCAGTGGATCTGGTCTTCAGCTTCTTGATAATCAACACTTTAGTCTCAGGGTGAATGTGAGGCATGTTTGCAGAGGTCTAGTTGCAGTTGATGTGAAGGTCTAGTGTACTGATGTTCTTTTTATACACACCTGAGACATAATTGATCCATTATTAGTCACAGGTGACGGTCATATGACAAGGACACAACACTTATGTCCTTGCAAAAATTGACCAAGCTTTGAATATTGGAATACTTTTTGACAGTTTCCTTTTGCACTGAAACATTATTACAAAAGCTGTTGGGAATAAAATGCGCCGTTTCATGTATCTTGATTAGAAATATATTTCAGCCGCACTTGAGCTCAACTTGTACACAAGTGACAAGACGTTTCGCCCCATAGGGACTGTGCGTCTACCTGTCTTCCAGAACGACTGCTCCTCGCTGCTCTCTGTGGGCTGGAGGTCGTCGTGATAATCATTGCTCACGTTGGTCAGTCTGTTCGTATCGTCCTTCATGGCGCAGGGACACACAGAGCAGTTTCTCGTACGTGTCCACCTGAAATGAAGACACTTCCAAATGAACCGAAACCCTGGTCTTTCCGTCAGATCTTTATAGTCCATGGTCCTTTACACGTATTCTAAAAGTATTCTGAGCACTGTAACAGAATACGGAATTTCCAATGTTGCCAGATTGTGTGTGAAGTTGCTGCTCCGCTGTCACCACTTTTTACTGTGACAACTGATGTCATTCCTCCATCGGAAATGAAGGAGGCAGCGATTTGTCCACCTTCCGCGGAGGGGGACTGGGTCTCAAAACCCGCACCTGTCCCTGCCATCCTGTTATGTGGGTAAAATGTGTTGAGCCTGAGTTCCATCATGGACCACAGTGTGCTGATTGTGACCATGGGAAAAAGATCTGTACCCTGAATACAATTACATATATACAATCAGTTATATATGTACAATCATTATATACATGCAATAAATACATTTATCCAGACCCAGTGTACCCTGTAATATGTCTACATGAAACTCACTGGTGTTTTAATGCATCTACACATGAGCACGATTATTCACGATTATTCCCCTTACCTCACCGTCCACCTCGCAGCTGTCGATCCTGGGTTCTGGGTGTGTGTGTGTGTGTGTGTGTGTGTGTGCGAGAGAGAGAGAGTGACCCAACCAGAGAGAAGTAAGACGTGTTTTATTCTGTATGTGTTCACATTTTTAATATTAACGGCACTTCACACTGTCACATGTATATTAACGGTCAAATTAAATTAACGTGACTTCATACTGTCACTTTCTTATCATATTATGGATTACTGTGCATGTAAAGGTACAGCGAGTGTGTGTGTGTGTGTGTGTTTGCAAAGACACAACCTTTGAATTGTAAACATGGTGTGTGTGTGTGTGTGTGTGTGTGTGTGTGCGTGTGTGTTTGCCAGGCTCTAAAGTCTACGTGGCATCACCAAACAAGTCTGAATTCATGTTCAGTTTAGTCATCTCATCTGTGTATGTACAGTCCAGGCCAAAAGTCTGGACACCTTCTCATTCAACATGTTTTCTTTATCTTCATGACTATTTACGTTGGTAGATTCTCACTGAAGGCATCAAAACTATGAATGAACACATGTGGAGTTCTGTACTTAACAAAAAGTGGAGACCTGACCTCCACAGTCACTGGACCTGAACCCAGTCCAGATGGTTTGGGGTGAGCTGGGCCAACAAGTGCTAAACACCTCTGGGAACTCCTTCAAGACTGTTGGAGAAGCATTTCAGGTGACGACCTCTTGAAGCTCATGGAGAGAATGCCAAGAGTGTGTAAAGCAGTAATCAGAGCAAAGAAACTAGAATATAAAACATGTTTTCACTTATTTCAGTACAGAACTCCACATGTGTTCATTCATAGTTCTGATGCCTTCAGTGAGAATCTACCAACGTAAATGGTCATGAAGATAAAGAAGACACGTTGAATGAGAAGATGCCCAGACGTTTGGCCTGTACTGTATATGATTATTATAATGAACCTTCTCTGACCTTTAACCCTGAGCTCTTTCATACCACAGTTTCATCATGATGTCCTACTCCCAATCTCACAGGGTATTTATAATCCCAGTAAAGCAGGAAAACTGCTTTTCCGTGCCATGATCAGATGAATGCCTGAGCGGGGGCCTGGGGACATTCCTCGGGGGAATGCGGGCACACACCCCACCCCCGAGCGGATTCCTGGCTGCTGGGATTCCTCACACGTGGCACCGCCGACCACCGTCGCCTCCGTCACGAACTCTTCTGCGGCCGCGGGGCGCCGGGCACCTCGGAGGAAGCGCGTCCATCTGGCCTCCGCTGGTTGGCCGGGGATCTTCGTGTTCTTTCCAGCGATTGGCTTTCGGCGTGTCAATCAAAGCGAGCTCCGCCTTCATTGGCCGTGACCCGGGAGTGGGCGGGTCCTGTCCACGTTCCGCGAGAGTTGCGCGCAGCCTCGACAGAACGGGATTTCGCTCCGTTACCGAGACAGCGGGGACCGTCGCTCCGCTCCGCGCCGCTCCGCTCCGCTCCGGGACTCGGTATCCGCGACCGGCCATGCAACTGAGCCGCCTCGCCCTGCTCTGCGGGCTCTTCTGGAGCTGCGCGGCCGAGCCCAGGCCCGTCTCTCCCGGTAAGGCGACGCCGGCCGATCCTGCAGGGCCGCGGCGGCGAATCTGGACTTGTCCGTGTTTACAGGCCGGTTTTATTATTACTGAATAAAACACAAATAAACCACCTGGGAACCGAACTTTTCACCGATCTGGTCGATTTCGGTAGTTTATTCATCAAACTCGTCTGTTGATGCGGTCCGGGGCCCGGATCTGCTCGGTCCCGTGGCCGGATCGTCGTAGTCGGCTCGGTCCGGCGTAGTTGGGGCGGTCCGTTATGGTCGTCTCAGTGTGGTCGGCTCGGTCCGGTGGCCGGATCGCTCTAGTTGGCTCGGTCCGGTGTGGTTGCTGCGGTCTGGAATGGTCTGGCATAGTCGCGGCTCGATGTAGTCGGTACGGTGGCAGGATCGGCGTGGTCTGCTCGGTACGGTCTGGTCGGTACGGTGGCAGGATCGGCGTGGTCTGCTTGGTCTGGTATGGTCGGTACGGTGACCGGATCGGCGTGGTCTGCTCGGTCCGGTATGGTCGGTACGGTGACCGGATCGGCGTGGTCTGCTCGGTACGGTCTGGTCGGTACGGTGACCGGATCGGCGTGGTCTGCTCGGTCTGGTCTGGTCGGTACAGTGGCCGGATCGGCGTGGTCGGCTCGGTCCAGTGTAGTCGGCGTGGCGCAGTGTGGCCGGATCGGCGTGGTCTGCTCGGTACGGTCTGGTCGGTACGGTGACCGGATCGGCGTGGTCTGCTCGGTCCGGTATGGTCGGTACGGTGGCCGGATCGGCGTGGTCGGCTCGGTCCAGTGTAGTCGGCGTGGCGCAGTGTGGCCGGATCGGCATGGTCTGCTTGGTCTGGTATGGTCGGTACGGTGACCGGATCGGCGTGGTCTGCTCGGTACGGTCTGGTCGGTACGGTGGCCGGATCGGCGTGGTCTGCTCGGTCTGGTATGGTCGGAACGGTGACCGGATCGGCGTGGTCTGCTCGGTCTGGTATGGTCGGTACGGTGACCGGATCGGCGTGGTCTGCTCGGTACGGTCTGGTCGGTACGGTGGCAGGATCGGCGTGGTCTGCTCGGTCTGGTCTGGTCGGTACGGTGGCCGGATCGGCGTGGTCTGCTCGGTCTGGTATGGTCGGTACGGTGACCGGATCGGCGTGGTCTGCTCGGTCTGGTATGGTCAGTACGGTGACCGGATCGGCGTGGTCTGCTCGGTCTGGTATGGTCGGTACGGTGACCGGATCGGCGTGGTCTGCTCGGTACGGTCTGGTCGGTACGGTGGCAGGATCGGCGTGGTCTGCTCGGTCTGGTCTGGTCGGTACGGTGGCCGGATCGGCGTGGTCGGCTCGGTCCAGTGTAGTCGGCGTGGCGCAGTGTGGCCGGATCGGCGTGGTCTGCTTGGTCCGGTCTGGTCGGTACGGTGACCGGATCGGCGTGGTCTGCTCGGTCCGGTATGGTCGGTACGGTGGCCGGATCGGCGTGGTCGGCTCGGTCCAGTGTAGTCGGCGTGGCGCAGTGTGGCCGGATCGGCATGGTCTGCTTGGTCTGGTATGGTCGGTACGGTGACCGGATCGGCGTGGTCTGCTCGGTACGGTCTGGTCGGTACGGTGGCCGGATCGGCGTGGTCTGCTCGGTCTGGTATGGTCGGTACGGTGACCGGATCGGCGTGGTCTGCTCGGTCTGGTATGGTCGGTACGGTGGCAGGATCGGCGTGGTCTGCTCGGTACGGTCTGGTCGGTACGGTGGCAGGATCGGCGTGGTCTGCTCGGTCTGGTCTGGTCGGTACGGTGGCCGGATCGGCGTGGTCTGCTCGGTCTGGTATGGTCGGTACGGTGACCGGATCGGCGTGGTCTGCTCGGTCTGGTATGGTCGGTACGGTGACCGGATCGGCGTGGTCTGCTCGGTACGGTCTGGTCGGTACGGTGGCAGGATCGGCGTGGTCTGCTCGGTCTGGTCTGGTCGGTACGGTGGCCGGATCGGCGTGGTCTGCTCGGTCCAGTGTAGTCGGCGTGGCGCAGTGTGGCCGGATCGGCGTGGTCTGCTTGGTCCGGTCTGGTCGGTACGGTGACCGGATCGGCGTGGTCTGCTCGGTCCGGTATGGTCGGTACGGTGGCCGGATCGGCGTGGTCGGCTCGGTCCAGTGTAGTCGACGTGGCGCAGTGTGGCCAGATCGGCGTGGTCTGCTTGGTCCGGTCGGTACGGTGACCGGATCGGCGTGGTCTGCTCGGTACGGTCTGGTCGGTACGGTGACCGGATCGGCGTGGTCTGCTTGGTCTGGTATGGTCGGTACGGTGACCGGATCGGCGTGGTCTGCTTGGTCTGGTATGGTCGGTACGGTGACCGGATCGGCGTGGTCTGCTCGGTCTGGTCTGGTCGGTACGGTGGCCGGATCGGCGTGGTCTGCTCGGTCTGGTATGGTCGGTACGGTGGCAGGATCGGCGTGGTCGACTCGGTCCAGTGTAGTCGGCGTGGCGCAGTGTGGCCGGATCGGCTTGGTCTGGTATGGTCGGTACGGTGGCAGGATCGGCGTGGTCTGCTCGGTCCGGTATGGTCGGTACGGTGGCCGGATCGGCGTGGTCGGCTCGGTCCAGTGTAGTCGGCGTGGCGCAGTGTGGCCGGATCGGCGTGGTCTGCTTGGTCCGGTCTGGTCGGTACGGTGACCGGATCGGCGTGGTCTGCTCGGTACGGTCTGGTCGGTATGGTGACCGGATCGGCGTGGTCTGCTTGGTCTGGTATGGTCGGTACGGTGACCGGATCGGCGTGGTCTGCTTGGTCTGGTATGGTCGGTACGGTGACCGGATCGGCGTGGTCTGCTCGGTCTGGTATGGTCGGTACGGTGGCCGGATCGGCGTGGTCTGCTCGGTCTGGTATGGTCGGTACGGTGGCAGGATCGGCGTGGTCGGCTCGGTCCAGTGTAGTCGGCGTGGCGCAGTGTGGCCGGATCGGCATGGTCTGCTTGGTCTGGTATGGTCGGTACGGTGGCAGGATCGGCGTGGTCTGCTCGGTCCGGTATGGTCGGTACGGTGGCCGGATCGGCGTGGTCGGCTCGGTCCAGTGTAGTCGGCGTGGCGCAGTGTGGCCGGATCGGCGTGGTCTGCTTGGTCCGGTCTGGTCGGTACGGTGACCGGATCGGCGTGGTCTGCTCGGTACGGTCTGGTCTGTACGGTGACCGGATCGGCGTGGTCTGCTTGGTCTGGTATGGTCGGTACGGTGACCGGATCGGCGTGGTCTGCTCGGTCTGGTATGGTCGGTACGGTGGCCGGATCGGCGTGGTCTGCTCGGTCTGGTCTGGTCGGTACGGTGGCAGGATCGGCGTGGTCTGCTTGGTCTGGTATGGTTGGTACGGTGACCGGATCGGCGTGGTCTGCTCGGTCTGGTATGGTCGGTACGGTGGCCGGATCGGCGTGGTCTGCTCGGTCTGGTATGGTCGGTACATTGGCAGGATCGGCGTGGTCTGCTTGGTCTGGTATGGTTGGTACGGTGACCGGATCGGCGTGGTCTGCTCGGTCTGGTATGGTCGGTACGGTGGCCGGATCGGCGTGGTCTGCTCGGTCTGGTATGGTCGGTACGGTGGCAGGATCGGCGTGGTCTGCTCGGTCTGGTCTGGTCGGTACGGTGGCAGGATCGGCGTGGTCTGCTTGGTCTGGTATGGTCGGTACGGTGACCGGATCGGCGTGGACCGTGCTCTCTTTTAGGCCATCGCTTTAAGAACCATGCTTTCTCCGCTCGGTGGAAGTTACTGATGTGAGATTGTGAGATGGTTTTATTTCTGTCTCTACAGAGAACCTTCTGGTCCTCACTGCTGCTACGGAGGAGACTGATGGCTTCAACCGTTTCATGAGGACGGCCAGGGAGTTCAACTACACTGTGAAGGTCTGTCCATCATACTGGACACTACAAGCATGCACAACTACAAACAATTTACTTGAATATTGCATTTAGTAATGGCATGAAGTTGGTGTTCACGCTTTCTGACCCCAGAAGGTTATATTACTGTGTAGTTATATTACTGCCCCTTCTTGTGTGTGTGTCTAGGTGCTTGGACTGGGTGAGGAGTGGAAAGGTGGAGATGTTGCTCGGACCGTTGGGGGGGGTCAGAAGGTTCGTTGGCTGAAGAAGGAACTGCAGAAACACACTGACAAGCAGGACCTGGTTATACTTTTCGTCGACAGGTCAGTGTGTGTGTGTGTGTGTGTGTGTGTGCGTCTTTGCCTACTTTATTTGAAAGTGAAAAAGTGAAGTGGTTGTCATTGTGAAACACTGCAGCACAGCACACGGTGAAATGTGTCCTCTTTATTTAACCATCACTCTTGGTGAGTAGTGGGGGCGCCCGGGGAGCAGCGTGTGGGGACGGGACCTTCATCAAGGGGACCTCGGTAGCACTTTGGTGTTTTTGGATTTAAATCCACAACCTTTCTTGGCAAATATAGGCCACACCCACCCATCCAGAGACCATGTGACCTTTGGATGAGGCTGAAGTGACACTCCCTCCGCCCTGATTGCTTTGAATCTAGTGGCCCAAGCTGTGATTAGTTGTCATGGAGCACACCCACCCGTAGTGAGGTGGAACCACCACACACACACACACACACACACACACACACACATTTACACCCGCACGTCCTGCTCTATCCAACGCTTATGTGTGTGCTTGTGATTTATAACTCCCTCTCCGTCTCTCTCTCTCCTCCTGTAGTTATGATGTGATCTTTGCCAGTGGGCCGCAGGAGCTCCTCTGGAAGTTCTCCCGGATCTCCCACAGGGTCATCTTCTCTGCTGAGGGCTTCTGCTGGCCGGACCAGCGCCTCTCGCCCAAATACCCACCGGTGCACACGGGCAAACGCTACCTGAACTCTGGAGGTACGTGTGTGTTCACAACGGCACGCCCCACTTTCACAGGGATCTGATCTCGGTGCTCTTCTGGTGTCGGGGTGTCTAGGGTTCATCGGCTATGCGCGAGACCTCTACGGCATTGTGCAGCAGTGGAAATACAAAGACAATGACGACGATCAACTCTTCTACACAAAAATCTATCTGGACAAAGAGCAGAGGGTGAGTGTGTGTTTCTTGCAACCAGATCACAATATGATGATGATGATGATGATGATGACGGGATTTTGTGCATGCAGACGCGATTCAACATGACGCTGGATCATCGCTCAAGTCTGTTTCAGAACCTCAATGGAGCCATTGGTAAGAAAAACCTACTTACACTCGTCAGTGAGGACCTAGTGTGTAACAACCCAATGGGGACCAGGATAGTAACGAGGACATTTCACACATTAGCATTGGAAAGTGTGTTTGCGTTGCAGAGGAGGTTGTGCTGAAGTTCGAGAAGGCCCGTGTCCGAGCACGCAACGTGGCTTACGACACGCTTCCGGTCATCATCCATGGCAACGGGCCCACCAAGGTAGAGAACTGGGAAGGGTTATAATGGGATCGTAGCGGATACCATCGTAACGGGCCGTTTAACTCAACGTATCGCGACAGCTGCAGCTGAACTACCTGGGGAACTACGTTCCGACGGCGTGGACCTACGAACACGGCTGTGGGAACTGCGATGACAACCTGCTGGACCTCAGCGACGTGCCCGTCTGTGTCTCTCCATCTTGGTGTGAATCTGTGTCCCGGCAAGGATCTTCCTGGTTAATACGTGCGTTTGTGTGTTGCAGGACGAGGAGATGCCTGTTGTCCATGTTGCTGTCTTCATTGAACAGCCAACTCCGTTCCTGGAGGAGTTTCTCAAACGACTCACAACCTTCAATTATCCATACACACGCCTACGGCTCTTCATACACAACAACGTACGTTCACACAGACCCACGTCGCACACGTGGTCCCGGGTCCCCACTAAACTCCGCTCTTGTACGTTAACAGGTGGTTTATCACGAACAGCACGTTGAGCGGTTCTGGACGCAGCACCGCGCCCTGTTCCCCTCGGCCACCATCGTGGGGCCGGAGGAGAACCTGCAGCACGATCAGGCCAGAGCCATGGCAGTGTGAGTGTCACCACGGCCAAATCACGGCGTGGGTTCTCGCCCGTACTGAACGCTGCGCGTGTGTTGCAGTGAGGCCTGTAGGAAGGACCCCTCGTGTGATTACTACTTCAGCGTGGATTCGGAAGTGGCCCTCACCAACCCAGATGTTCTGCGCATTCTCATCGAGGAGAACAAGTAGGAACACCACCTGCTCTTACATGTGGGATGGGAATAATGGCTAACCAATGACTGTTTCCATGGTTACAACACCATTACACCATCTACAGATTGAAGATTGAAGCTGTTTCGAAGAGCTACTTAGTTCTTCTCTCTCTTCGTCCCTCAGGCCTGTGATCGCGCCCATGATCTCCCGCCATGGGAAGCTGTGGTCCAACTTCTGGGGCGCCCTGAGTCCGGAGGGCTTTTACTCGCGCTCGGAGGACTACATCGACATCGTGCAGGGCAAACGCATGTGAGTATGATGCGGTGGGCGGAGCCTGGGTGGGCGGGCCCGTGCTAGTCAGGTGACGCTCACCGCCTCCCTCGCTCTCAGCGGCGTGTGGAACGTCCCGTACCTGACGCAGGTCTACATGATCCACGGCGCCACGCTGCGCTCTCGCCTGGCCGAGGCCAGTTTGTACCAGCAGGAGGGAATGGATCCAGACATGGTGTTCTGCAGAGCAGTGCGAGACCAGGTGTGTGTGTGTGTGTGTGTGTGTGTGTGTGAGTGTGAGATCTGTTTCATGACGATGCTGATGTGTCTGTCTCCATGTGTCTACAGGGAGTGTTCATGTACGTGTCCAACAGAGACGAGTTCGGCCGCCTTGTCTCCTCCAGCAGCTACAACACCAGTCGCCTGCACCCAGACTTGTGGCAGATATTCGACAATCCTGTGGTAAACACACACACACACACACACACAACTTAGACGTCAACTATGAACCAGAAGACCCAGGTTCAAACCCCACTTACTACCATCGTGTCCCTGAGCAGGACACTTAACCCTGAGTGTCTCTAGGGGGGGACTGTCCCTGTCACTACTGACTGTAAGTCCCTCTGGATAAGGACGTCTGGTAAATGCTGGAAATGTCATCCTGCAGGACTGGAGGGAGAAGTACATCCATGAGAATTACTCCAGGATCTTTGAAGAAGATGAGAAGGTGGTGGAGCAGGTGAGGAGGTTCTGCTGACATGGTTCATCGATGACGTTCACGGCTGGACTTCTAATCGCTGCGCCTTTATCTCCAGCCCTGCCCAGATGTATACTGGTTTCCAGTCTTCTCTGAGCAGATGTGTGATGAACTGGTGGAGACCATGGAGAATTTTGGCATGTGGTCAAATGGCAAAAACACGGTCTGTGTGTGTGTGTATCTTTGTGTGTTTGAACGTGTGTAATATTTCTGTGTGTGTATTTGAACGTGTGTAATATTTCTGTGTGTGTGTGTATCTTTGTGTGTTTGAACGTGTGTAATATTTCTGTGTGTGTGTGTGTGTATTTGAACATGTGTAATATTTCTGTCTGTGTGTGTGTGTGTGTTTGAACGTGTGTAATATTTCTGTGTGTGTGTATCTTTGTGTGTTTGAACGTTTGTAATATTTCTGTGTGTGTGTGTGTATCTTTGTGTGTTTGAACGTGTGTAATATGTTGTGGTGTGTCTGTGTATTTGAACATGTGTAATATGTCTGTGTGTGTGTGTGTGTGTGTGTGTGTGTGTGTCTGTGTATTTGAACATGTGTAATATGTGTGTGTGTGTGTGTGTGTGTCTGTGTATTTGAACATGTGTAATATGTCTGTGTGTGTGTGTGTGTGTATTTGAACATGTGTAATATTTCTGTCTGTGTGTGTGTGTGTGTATTTGAACATGTGTAATATTTCTGTCTGTGTGTGTGTGTGTGTATTTGAACATGTGTAATATTTCTGTCTGTGTGTGTGTGTGTGTATTTGAACATGTGTAATATTTGTGTGTGTGTGTGTGTGTGTATTTGAACATGTGTAATATTTCTGTGTGTGTGTGTGTGTGTGTATTTGAACATGTGTAATTTTGTGTGTGTGTGTGTGTGTATTTGAACATGTGTAATATTTCTGTGTGTGTGTGTGTGTGTGTGTATTTGAACATGTGTAATATTTCTGTGTGTGTGTGTGTGTGTGTATTTGAACATGTGTAATATTTCTGTGTGTGTGTGTGTGTATTTGAACATGTGTAATATTTCTGTGTGTGTGTGTGTGTGTATTTGAACATGTGTAATATTTCTGTGTGTGTGTGTGTGTGTGTGTATTTGAACATGTGTAATATTTCTGTGTGTGTGTGTGTGTGTGTATTTGAACATGTGTAATATTTCTGTGTGTGTGTGTGTGTGTGTATTTGAACATGTGTAATATTTCTGTGTGTGTGTGTGTGTGTATTTGAACATGTGTAATATTTCTGTGTGTGTGTGTGTGTGTGTATTTGAACATGTGTAATATTTCTGTGTGTGTGTGTGTGTGTGTATTTGAACATGTGTAATATTTCTGTGTGTGTGTGTATTTGAACATGTGTAATATTTCTGTGTGTGTGTGTGTGTATTTGAACATGTGTAATATTTCTGTGTGTGTGTGTGTGTGTGTGTGTGTGTGTGTGTATTTGAACATGTGTAATATTTCTGTGTGTGTGTCTGTGTATTTGAACATGTGTAATATTTCTGTGTGTGTGTGTGTATTTGAACATGTGTAATATTTCTGTGTGTGTGTCTGTGTATTTGAACATGTGTAATATTTCTGTGTGTGTGTGTGTGTGTGTGTGTATTTGAACATGTGTAATATTTCTGTGTGTGTGTGTGTATTTGAACATGTGTAATATTTCTGTGTGTGTGTGTGTGTGTGTGTGTGTGTGTGTGTGTGTGTGTGTGTGAGACAGGACGATCGTCTAGCGGGGGGTTATGAAAACGTCCCTACAGTCGACATCCACATGAACCAGATCCAGTTTGAGAAGGAGTGGCTGAAGTTTCTGAAGGAGTACGTCTCCCCGGTGACTGAGAAGCTGTACCCTGGATATTATGCCAAGGTAGACACACACACACACACACACACACACACACACACACTCACTCTCTCACACACACTCACTCTCTCACACACACTCACTCTCTCACACACACTCACTCTCTCACACACACTCACTCACTCACACACACACTCACTCACTCACTCACTCACTCACTCACTCACTCTCTCACACTCACTCTCTCACTCAGTCACACACACACACTCACACTCTCTCACTCACGCACGCACTCACACACTCACACACGCACGCACTCACACACTCACGCACGCACGCACGCACGCACTCACACACACACACACTCACTCTCACACACTCCCACTCACTCTCACACACTCCCACTCACTCTCACACACACACACACACACTCACACACACGCACACTCACCGCTCACACCAACACGCACGCACACACACACACACGCACTCAACACACCCACGCACTCACACACACACACACACACACACTCACTCTCTCACACACACTCACACTCACTCTCTCACACACACTCACTCTCACACACACACTCACTCACACACTCCCACTCACTCTCACACACACACACACACACACTCCCACTCACTCTCACACACTCCCACTCACTCTCACACACACACTCACACTCACTCTCTCTCTCACACACACTCACACTCACTCTCTCACACACACACACTCACTCTCTCACACACACACACACACACTCACTCTCTCACTCACTCACACACACTCACTCTCTCACTCACTCACACTCTCTCACTCACGCACTCTCTCACACACACACACACACACTCACTCTCTCACACTCACTCACTCTCTCGCACACACTCACTCTCTCACACACACTCACTCACTCTCTCGCACACACTCACTCTCTCACTCACACACTCACTCTCTCACACGCACACACTCACTCTCTCACACACACTCACACTCACTCTCTCACACACACTCACTCACTCACACTCTCTCACACACTCACACACGCACTCACTCACACACGCACTCACTCACACACGCACTCACTCACACACGCACTCACTCACTCACACACGCACTCACTCACTCACTCACACACGCACTCACTCACTCACACACGCACTCACTCACACACGCACTCACACACGCACTCACTCACTCACACACGCACTCACTCACTCACTCACACACGCACTCACACACGCACTCACTCACACACGCACTCACTCACACACGCACTCACACACGCACTCACACACGCACTCACTCACTCACACGCACTCACTCACTCACACACGCACTCACACACGCACACACACGCACACACACGCACGCACTCACACACTCACACACGCACTCACTCACTCACACACGCACTCACACACTCACACACGCACTCACACACGCACTCACTCACTCACACACGCACTCACTCACACACGCACTCACTCACACACGCACTCACACACGCACTCACACACACTCACTCTCACACTCTCTCACACACACTCACTCTCACTCACTCACACACACACTCACACACAGATACGTAGGAAGCGTGTGTGGGACGCGGTGACAGCGCGGCTGCGTTGTGTTACAGGCTCAGGCGGTGATGAACTTCGTTGTTCGGTATCGTCCCGACGAACAGCCGTCCCTCAGACCGCATCACGACTCCTCCACCTTCACCATCAACATCGCCCTCAACAGGAAGGGCGTAGACTACCAGGTACACACTCACACTCAGAAGATCGTCTGCTTCTCCTCCCGTCTTTTCTAACACGTTCCCCTCTGCGCGTGTGTAGGGTGGCGGCTGCCGGTTCCTGCGTTACGACTGTAGGGTGGAGGCTCCTCGTAAGGGCTGGTCTTTAATGCACCCGGGCCGTCTCACCCACTACCACGAGGGCCTGCCCACCACCCAGGGCACCCGCTACATCATGGTGTCCTTCGTCGACCCCTAGCACTCCGCTCTGTGCCTGTGCGAGTGTGTGAGTGTGTGTTCTATACATGGCGGCTGTTACAGTTCTGCCCCCTGCTGGACACCTCTGTCCCGACCTCCTAATTTATTTCACCTTCATGCGCCTGGCCCAGAAACGTCCAGCTCCCAGAATGCATTGCGCAGCAGTACTAGGCAGCGGGACCGGGCCGTTTTGGAACGCTGTGGGAAGAGACGAAGGTGATGGAGACTGTGTGGACGTTTTATACCGCTCCTTTTCTATTTTTTAACAAAATGTTTATTTTATACTGCGCTACCGATCGAAAAGGTCCAAGACGAAGACGAGATGGTGACTGTGTCCTGCTGACCTTGCCTTTGTACAGAGTGCTTTAAATTATTTTTCACTGTGGAAATAAACGTTGCGTCTCCTCCTGCTTGTCCTGCGTGGTCTCGTCCAGCAGTGTGTGTGTTGTCCTCCGGGTTTATTGTTGCTCCGCCTGTTGTCCTGAGAAACAACCCCTGGACCCGCAGCCATAAAGCGGGTCAATTATTAATGTCCCGGCGGCCACAGCGCGGTGGAGCAGCACGGTGAGTCCGAGATGGAAATGAAACGTCGCTTTTAGTCCTTACCGGAGAACGGTGACAATGACAACCGGGCAGAGGGGCTTCGGGTCAGGGGTCACAGGTCAGAGGCGCTAAAAAACCTCCAAAAGGTGGCGCGTTCGCTTGTGCCGTACTGCGCATGTGCGATGGTCCTCCGCTTCCGTTAGATTTTAGCGCAGGTGCGCGTGAATTCGACTGACAAGTAGACACTAATACGTCACTGTACACTTATATACGTACTTCATACTAAACTTATACGCCGCTTCATACTAGTCTAAACTTATATGCGTAGCTTCATACTAGTCTAAACTTATATATGTCAATTCATACTAGTCTAAACATATACGTCAATTCATACTAGTCTAAACTTATATATGCGTAGCTTCATACTAGTCTAAACTTATATATGTCAATTCATACTAGTCTAAACATATATACGTCACTTCGTACTAGTCAACATATACGCAGCTTCATACTAGTCTAAACTTATATATGTCAATTCATACTAGTCTAAACATATACGTCAATTCATACTAGTCTAAACTTATATATGCGTAGCTTCATACTAGTCTAAACTTATATATGTCAATTCATACTAGTCTAAACATATATACGTCACTTCGTACTAGTCAACATATACGCAGCTTCATACTAGTCTAAACTTATATATGTCAATTCATACTAGTTCTAAACATATGTGCGTAGCTTCATACTAGTCTAAACTTATATACGTAGCTTCATACTAGCCTAAATGTATATACGTCAAGTCATACTAGTCTAAACATATATACGTCACTTCATACTAGTTAACATATACGCAGCTTCATACTAGTCTACATTTATATACGTCAATTCATACTAGTCTAAACTTATATACGTAGCTTCATACTAGTCTAAATTTATATACGTCAAGTCATACTAGTATAAACATATATACATCACTTCATACTAGTCAACATATACGCAGCTTCATACTAGTCTAAACTTATATATGTCAATTCATACTAGTCTAAACATATATACGTAGCTTCATACTAGTCTAAATTTATATACGTCAAGTCATACTAGTATAAACATATATACATCACTTCATACTAGTCAACATATACGCAGCTTCATACTAGTCTAAACATATATATGTCAATTCATACTAGTCTAAACTTATATACGTCAATTCATACTAGTCTAAACTTATATATGTCAATTCACACTAGTCTAAACATATATGCGTAGCTTCATACTAGTCTAAACTTATATACGTAGCTTCATACTAGTCAACATTTATATACGTCACTTTCAATTTCAATAAATTTCACATGTTGCTGTTCAAATGGAATAGTTGAAAATTATAGGCAATTAGCAAGACGTGCCCAATAAAGGCGTGGTCCTGCAGGTGGAGACCACTTTCCAATTCCTGTGCTTTCTGGCTGACATTTTGGTCACATTCACTCTGGTGGTAGAATGAGAGTCTACATCTCACACAAGTGGCTCAGGTAGTGCAGCTCATCCAGGATGGTGGTATGAGGGTCCGACGTCCACAGGTGGGGATTGTGCTTACAGCCCAACACCGTGCAGCACGTTTGGTGTTTGCCAGAGAACACCAGGATTGGCAAATTCAACACTGGTGCCCTGTGCTCCTCACAGATGAAAATGGGTTCACACAGCCCTCCATGTGCTCTCCAGAGGTAGCCTGACTGCCATTAGGAACCAAGATGAGATCCTCAGACCCCCTCGTTAGACCATAAGCTGGTGCGGTTGGCCGACGGTTCCCCAGACCTGAATCAAATTGAGCACATCTGGAACATCATGTCTCGCTCCATCCACCCACGCCACGTTGCACCACAGACTGTCCATGAGTTGGTGGATAGTTTTGTCCAGGTCTGGGAGGACATCCCTCAGTAGACCATCTGCCACCTCATCAGGAGCATTCCCAGGCGTTGTAGGGAGGTCATACAGGCACGTGGAGCCTCATTTTGACTTGTTTTAAGAACAGTTGGATCAGCCTGTAGTGAGTTGCTCCACTTCATTTTGAGTGTGACTCCAAATCCAGACCATTTATCCACCCATGGAGATCTGTATAGGGCCCAGAGTGATGGGAAGAGTATGGAGAAGGAAAGGAACCATACCGCCTCATCAGTGAAGCGTGGGCAGATATGGCTGTTGGTGTTTCACCCTGGTGGACCTGAGTGTAGCTAAAGGGGTTAAACAGAAGGTCCATTTTATGATGTGATCAGGTTTCATTCTCATGTGAGGCTGTTATCTCCAGAGCTTCTTCCTGATTAAACAGCCACCAGTTAATGAGTGTCTTTAGAACACTGCGAGCAGGTCAGGGATCTGCGGGCTGGAAGGCTCATGTCTTCTGTCTTCTACTGATAAGGTAGGTGGCAGGAGAGGTTCTTGTCTTGTCTTGTTGAAAGTGACCGCAGGTAGGGTTTAGGGTTTAAGGTTCAGCAGGACAACTCGGCCGCAGTTTAAAATGAACCCCTGCTCGACTGCTTCTTCTCTCTCTTTCTCCTGCACGTCAGGCAGGACGTACGCTGACGTTGCATCATGGAGGATAACGGGTAAGAGAAGCAGACACAACACCCCCCGTTTATTCCTGAGCGTCCCAGCGAGGCCGTGTGGGCGTGGCCCAGTCGGCTGGTGGGTGGCGAGTGGGAGGTTCTGAGCGTGTGACTTTCACCACAGCTCCATCCACATAAGGAGGTCCTCATCATTCCGATGACTGAAAGCCCCAGCCCGTCCCCCAAACAGAGCACATCGCCGGTGCCAGCGGACTCACCGAAACCGGCCCCCACGGGTAACAGCGATTAATAATAATAATGATAATAAATATGTTTATTAATACAGATAATACAAGACACACGCTCAGTCTCTTCACAGCTGTTTGCTGAGCTTCTGGAAAGCCACGCCCGCCGAAGGCCCGCCTCCCCAGAGCAGATGACCCTGCAGACCCCTTCTGCCCCAACCCCAACTCCTCCCACCTCACCTACCACGCCCACACCCTCCCCAACCCAGGCCACGCCCAGCGCCCCGCCCAGCGCCCCGCGGGGCTCCACAGGTGATAAACCCCACGTCCGCAGGGGTCCCCACCTGGACTCCCCTGTTGCTCACTGTGACCTCGTTCTTCCAGGCGGCCTGGGCCTCGGGAGTCCAGAGCTTCTGAGTGAGCTGAAGAAGCCGCACACGCTGAAGACCCGCCCCGCCCACAAGGCCATGACCATCATCTTCTCTGGGAAGGGCCGGGTGCCCTCCAGCGAGGGACAAGGCGTGGCCGGTGGACCGCAGGACTAAGTCGTAACGATGTTGATATGGTGCTGACGCAGTGTAATGTAATGAGGCCGTTTCATCGACTTGTCACAAAACCATCCCAATAAATTCTTGAAAGATTTCGGATGATTCTCTGTGTGTGTGTGTACGTGTGTGTGTACGTGTGTGTGTGAGTATCTGATAAGACATCCTGCGCCTTCACCCACCTGTCCAGAGTCCAGGTGGTGCTTGATGACATCACAGTCCTGCCCCTCCCCCCGCCTCAAAGCCACTGATCTGAGATCAGCCGTTAAAAACCCACAGATCGGAACCCATGTGCCAAGAGAAGGTTACATGGAAACGAGCAGAGCCTGAGGAGACCAGGTCCAGGCGCCTACAGCTCCGAGACGTCCTGGGACGGCGAGGGACGGGAGATAAGGGACTCTGCCCGAGATGGTGGGACAGACGGACGGAGGAGCGGCGCCATGAAGGTCCTGCTGCGCAGCCATCTCCTCCGGCGGCGGCCATGATGGCGGCCCTGATGTTCCTCAGCGCGTTCTGGCTGCGTGAGTCTCCAAACAATAAAAGGGGTTTTATGGCCGTTCCTGCAGAGGCCTCGACTGAGGCGTGTGTGTGTGTGTGTGTGTGTGTGTGTGCGTGCATGTGTGTTTCAGCTCAGGGGACGTTCCAGAGCTGTAATTCCTCCTGGCGGCCATGTTTATTCCTATATCCTCCAACACACAAGGTGAGTACACACACACACACACACACACAACACACACAATATACACACCAACACACACACACCACACACACAAAATATACACATCCAACACACACACACACAATATACACATCCAACACATACACAAAATACACACCGCACACACACACACAAATATACACATCAAACACACACACACAAAATACACACCCAACACACACACACACACACAATATACACACCCAACACACGCAAACACAAAATATACACATCAAACACACACATACACACACACAATATACACATCCAACACACACACACAAAATACACACCGCACACACACACAAAATATACACACCCAACACACACACACAATTTATATATATACACGCACACACAAGCTAGCGTCGTTTTCACACCTTTAGGACGCGTGTCTCTTGTCCACAGCCCCGTGATCATGTGGCCTACAGACGGGATGCTGTTGCTATGGGCGGTCTGGTCCTTGGAGACGGCTTCCTCATAGAGGAATGCCCTGGGCAGGCGTTTCAGGTGTCCCGCCTTCTTTTTCACTTAAGCTCCGCCCTCGGCCCCGGCTCAGACATCCTCCTGGACCCGTACCTGTCAGGCTGGGAGGAGCTCATCAGGTTCGTCCATTGCAGAAATGGCCTCTTTTACCTGCGACCTTCAGAGTCCTGAAAACACCTCCTGCTTCTGTCCTCTCAGGTTCATGGAATCCCTCGGCCCTCTGGTCAGCTTGTTCTCCTATAAGGTCCAGGAGAAGATCGTCCTACTGCGCCAGATCCAAGCAGAGGACGCGAGAACGCCGCCTACAGCTCTCTCCACTCCATGATGGAGGCCGAGCTCCTCAGGGGCGTGGTCAGCTTCGACAGACACGCCCCGTCCGGCTGCCGCACCCTTCTCCGCCTCCACCGCTCGCTGCGGTGGCTGCAGCTGCTCCTGGAGAAGCTGGCCGCCGGGCCGGACGCGGACGGGCGCCTGGCCACGCCGGGCGAGATGTGCCGCGAGGCGTACCGCGAGGTCCTGGCGCCGCACCACCCCTGGCTGCTGCGGCGGGCGGCGGAGGCGGCCTTCTCCGCCATGCCCCAGCGCGCCGTCCTCCTGCGCCTGGTGTGCGTGGAGCGGCAGGAGGAGGCCGCGCCCGTGCTGGAGAGGCTGATTGGCGCCATTGGGGAGGTGCACAGCAGGACCCACAATGCACTGCAGGACAGAGGGATGCTGGATCTGCCCTAAACTGTGAGGAACCGTATTTATTTACAGTCGTGTACAGAGAGGTCCCCTTGATGAAGGTCCCGTCCCCACACGCTGCTCCACTGTCACCAAGGGTGATGGTAAAATACAGAGGACACATCTCACTGTGTGTACCGTGTGCTGCGCTGCTCTGACAATCACTTCACTTCACTTCACTACAAGCCGGCACGGCATCTGGAATAAAACGTCCCTCAGATTAAACATGAGCTGCTTCTGATCATTTATTCTACTCATTTTCTACTAAAAACGTTCCATTCAGCCTGAAGAACAGCCGTAGTAACGAGAACATTTCAAATACGCTAACTGACCAATCAGACGGCGCCATGTTCCATGTGGGCGGGGGCCATCGTTTCACCACCAGGTGTCGCTGCTACGCTCCGGCCTGCA
>NW_021629845.1:0-73622 GCF_900700375.1 Denticeps clupeoides | reverse complement strand
ACCAGTTCAGGAGGCTACACCCGCGGCTGTGACCAATGCCCAGACAGGCCCATCAAAATTTCTCTGGAATTTTGGCTTCTAGTGTTAACGTTACTATTGTGGTTTTTCCACATTTCGGCAATTAATGCGGGTCGTACCGAAGCACGCACACTGGCTTGCTGCATATAAAAAATTAGTACTATATTGTGTGAGGTGTGCTATTACTTTTATAAGCGATCAGACTGGGCGTTGCCGAGTTATTAACGCTCAAACATTCAATGCATTTCTAATGGAAAGAATGAAATCCTACAGAATAGACTATAACTGTCCTTCAACACAATCAAAAAGCTGCCACTTTCATTTTGAATCATGCTCTAATGGCAACATCCTTCTTGGCCACGCCCTGTTAGCATTTTTGACATTAGCATGCTAGCTTTAGAATGTTAAAATGCTCATTTTTCAACATCTTTCAAACATCACGACTGCATGGGTGTGCTGACCCATCGGCCATTTTAATAGGACCGCCCGCTCTTAAAGTTGACACCAGTTCAGGAGGCTACACCCGCGGCTGTGACCAATGCCCGGACAGGCCCATCAAAATTTCTCTTGGAATTTTGGCTTCTAGTTTGGGCCTGTCAGCATGACAGACCACTTACTATTGTGCTGGACCAGCAAAAAAGGACACGTCTTACGTCAAGGCTGCCACGCAAAAACCGTGAAACGTACAGAAACAACGGAGTGTCAGGCCGAAGGCCTGACCACTCCGCACAATATGACGTATTGTTTATTTGGTAGGTCGTTACGGCCCGCCCACAAATCGGGTTCAAAGTGTAAAAGTACCGTTTACTATCGTTCTGGGAACAGGTTTTTGGCTCCCTGCGACCAGCCGTAAAAGCTAGAGACACGGGAGTCGAGGCGAGGCCGAAGGCCTCGCCGAGACACACAATCTGACATATTGGATGTGTTGCTACCAGCAACAGTGGTCAGGAAAACATGGGACATAGGGGAAGAAGGGCAAAAATGCCATGTCTCGCATTTGTGGCTGCCACGCTAAGGCCGTCAGACGCACAAAAAAAAAAACGGAGAGGTCAGGCCGAAGGCCTGACCTCTCCGCACAAATGACGTATTGATTGCTTGTTTGGGGACTACAGGAGGGCCACAAATTGTGATCAAACATTAAAAGTGTGAAAAAATTTGGTTTCTTAAGATTTGCGAACAAACGCTTCACAGCACACACACAAGTCTCATATCAGGTCGTGCGGCTTTTCCTTCCGCACGGTTTGACGTATGGCTCGGCTCGGCCGGATTTACGGTCCGCGCGCAATTCGCCAAAAAGCGTTTTCGGAACGCGTATCTTATCCTAGTCCAAAATTGGACTTTTTTGGACTTTGTGTCCAGATGGTTTGACATAGAAAAAAGTTTTTAATGGTGTCTCGTAGATCTCATCAAGATCTAATTTTTGACGTATGGTTTGTCTCTGTCTGATTTACGGATTATGCACAAATTTGAAAAAACAAAAAAGTGTCAATGGGAAAAAAAAAAATTTATTTATTATTATTTGGGCCTGTCAGCATGACAGACCACTTACTATTGTGCTGGACCAGCAAAAAAGGACACGTCTTACGTTCAAGGCTGCCACGCAAAAACCGTGAAACGTACAGAAACAACGGAGTGGTCAGGCCGAAGGCCTGACCACTCCGCACAATATGACGTATTGTTTATTTTGGTAGGTCGTACGGCCCGCCCACAAATCGGGTTCAAAGTGTAAAAAGTACCGTTTACTATCGTTCTGGGAACAGGTTTTTGGCTCCCTGTGACCAGCCGTAAAAGCTAGAGACACGGGAGTCGAGGCGAGGCCGAAGGCCTCGCCGAGACACACAATCTGACATATTGGATGTGTTGCTACCAGCAACAGTGGTCAGGAAAACATGGGACATAGGGAAGAAGGGCAAAAATGCCATGTCTCGCATTTGTGGCTGCCACGCTAAGGCCGTCAGACGCACAAAAAAAACGGAGAGGTCAGGCCGAAGGCCTGACCTCTCCGCACAAAATGACGTATTGATTGCTTGTTTGGGGACTACAGGAGGGCCACAAATTGTGATCAAAACATTAAAAGTGTGAAAAAATTTGGTTTCTTAAGATTTGCGAACAAACGCTTCACAGCACACACACAAGTCTCATATCAGGTCGTGCGGCTTTCCTTCCGCACGGTTTGACGTATGGCTCGGCTCGGCCGGATTTACGGTCCGCGCGCAATTCGCCAAAAAGCGTTTTCGGAACGCGTATCTTATCCTAGTCCAAAATTGGACTTTTTGGACTTTGTGTCCAGATGGTTTGACATAGAAAAAAGTTTTTAATGGTGTCTCGTAGATCTCATCAAGATCTAATTTTTGACGTATGGTTTGTCTCTGTCTGATTTACGGATTATGCACAAATTTGAAAAAACAAAAAAGCGTCAATGGGAAAACAAAAATTTATTTATTATTATTATTATTATTTCAGCCTTTTTTCGGCACTTAATGCGGGTCGTACCGAAGCACGCACACCGGCGTGCTACATATCAAAAATTAGTTCTTTATTGTGTGAGGTGTGCTATTACTTTTATAAGCGATCGGAGTGGGCGTGGCCGAGCTATTAACGATCAAACACGGTCATTTCCCATTGAAATGTATTGAATGCTAGTTTTAGCACTGGTAGCATTGGTAAAATGGGGCCCCTTTTAAGTGGTACTGCTACTGTGTCATTGCCAGCAAAGGGGGTCCTACAAGGGGTACTGATACAGCAGCAGCGACAGCACTGTAATTCAATGGCAGATTAAACCAGCAGCTTCATTAGGATGACAATCATCCACATTATTAAGACCCCCTGGTCCTTTGGCTGCTTTATTAGGGACATTGTCCAAACATCACCAAATCTAACATGACTCATCTCGGCCACACCCTGTTAGCGGTTTTGATGTTAGCATTAGCATGCTAACATGCTAATTTTTAAACATGCTCCAAACGTCACCAAATTTACAGTGACGCAACTTGGCCACGCCCTGTTACCGTTTTTGATGTTAGCGTTAGCATGCTAACATGCTAATTGTTAAACATGCTCCAAACATCACCAAATTTAACGTCACGCATCTTGGACACGCCCTGTTAGCGTTTCTGATGTTAGCATGCTAGCATTAGCATGCTAACATGCTAATTTTTAAACATGCTCCAAACGTCACCAAATTTACAGTGACGCATCTCGGCCACGCCCTGTTACCGTTTTTGATGTTAGCGTTAGCATGCTAACATGCTAATTGTTAAACATGCTCCAAACATCACCAAATTTAACGTCACGCATCTTGGACACGCCCTGTTAGCGTTTCTGATGTTAGCATGCTAGCATTAGCATGCTAACATGCTAATTTTTAAACATGCTCCAAACGTCACCAAATTTCATGTGAAGCACCTTGGCCAAGCCCTGTTAGCATTTTTGATGTTACCATGCCCGCGCTCCTACGAAAAACGCCCGGACAGGCCCATCAAAATTTCCCCTGGAATTTTGGCTTCTAGTTATTATTATTATTATTTCAGCCTTTTTTCGGCACTTAATGCGGGTCGTACCGAAGCACGCACACCGGCGTGCTACATATCAAAAATTAGTTCTTTATTGTGTGAGGTGTGCTATTACTTTTATAAGCGATCGGAGTGGGCGTGGCCGAGCTATTAACGATCAAACACGGTCATTTCCCATTGAAATGTATTGAATGCTAGTTTTAGCACTGGTAGCATTGGTAAAATGGGGCCCCTTTTAAGTGGTACTGCTACTGTGTCATTGCCAGCAAAGGGGGTCCTACAAGGGGTACTGATACAGCAGCAGCGACAGCACTGTAATTCAATGGCAGATTAAACCAGCAGCTTCATTAGGATGACAATCATCCACATTATTAAGACCCCCTGGTCCTTTGGCTGCTTTATTAGGGACATTGTCCAAACATCACCAAATCTAACATGACTCATCTCGGCCACACCCTGTTAGCGGTTTTGATGTTAGCATTAGCATGCTAACATGCTAATTTTTAAACATGCTCCAAACGTCACCAAATTTACAGTGACGCAACTTGGCCACGCCCTGTTACCGTTTTTGATGTTAGCGTTAGCATGCTAACATGCTAATTGTTAAACATGCTCCAAACATCACCAAATTTAACGTCACGCATCTTGGACACGCCCTGTTAGCGTTTCTGATGTTAGCATGCTAGCATTAGCATGCTAACATGCTAATTTTTAAACATGCTCCAAATGTCACCAAATTTACAGTGACGCATCTCGGCCACGCCCTGTTACCGTTTTTGATGTTAGCGTTAGCATGCTAACATGCTAATTGTTAAACATGCTCCAAACATCACCAAATTTAACGTCACGCATCTTGGACACGCCCTGTTAGCGTTTCTGATGTTAGCATGCTAGCATTAGCATGCTAACATGCTAATTTTTAAACATGCTCCAAACGTCACCAAATTTCATGTGAAGCACCTTGGCCAAGCCCTGTTAGCATTTTTGATGTTAGCATGCCCGCGCTCCTACGAAAAACGCCCGGACAGGCCCATCAAAATTTCCCCTGGAATTTTGGCTTCTAGTGTTAACGTTACTATTGTGTTTTTCCACATTTCGGCAATTAATGCGGGTCGTACCGAAGCACGCACACTGGCTTGCTGCATATAAAAAATTAGTACTATATTGTGTGAGGTGTGCTATTACTTTTATAAGCGATCAGACTGGGCGTGGCCGAGTTATTAACGCTCAAACATTCAATGCATTTCTAATGGAAAGAATTAAATCCTACAGAATAAGACTATAACTGTCCTTCAACACAATCAAAAAGCTGCCACTTCATTTTGAATCATGCTCTTATGGCAACATCCTTCTTGGCCACGCCCTCTTAGCATTTTTGACGTTAGCATGCTAGCTTTAGAATGTTAAAATGCTCATTTTTCAACATCTTTCAAACATCACGACTGCATGGGTGTGCCTGACCCATCGGCCATTTTAATAGGACCGCCCGCTCTTAAAGTTGACACCAGTTCAGGAGGCTACACCCGCGGCTGTGACCAATGCCCAGACAGGCCCATCAAAATTTCTCTTGGAATTTTGGCTTCTAGTGTTAACGTTACTATTGTGTTTTTCCACATTTCGGCAATTAATGCGGGTCGTACCGAAGCACGCACACTGGCTTGCTGCATATAAAAAATTAGTACTATATTGTGTGAGGTGTGCTATTACTTTTATAAGCGATCAGACTGGGCGTGGCCGAGTTATTAACGCTCAAACATTCAATGCATTTCTAATGGAAAGAATGAAATCCTACAGAATAAGACTATAACTGTCCTTCAACACAATCAAAAAGCTGCCACTTCATTTTGAATCATGCTCTAATGGCAACATCCTTCTTGGCCACGCCCTGTTAGCATTTTTGACATTAGCATGCTAGCTTTAGAATGTTAAAATGCTCATTTTTCAACATCTTTCAAACATCACGACTGCATGGGTGTGCCTGACCCATCGGCCATTTTAATAGGACCGCCCGCTCTTAAAGTTGACACCAGTTCAGGAGGCTACACCCGCGGCTGTGACCAATGCCCGGACAGGCCCATCAAAATTTCTCTTGGAATTTTGGCTTCTAGTGTTAACGTTACTATTGTGTTTTTCCACATTTCGGCAATTAATGCGGGTCGTACCGAAGCACGCACACTGGCTTGCTGCATATAAAAAATTAGTACTATATTGTGTGAGGTGTGCTATTACTTTATAAGCGATCAGACTGGGCGTGGCCGAGTTATTAACGCTCAAACATTCAATGCATTTCTAATGGAAAGAATTAAATCCTACAGAATAAGACTATAACTGTCCTTCAACACAATCAAAAAGCTGCCACTTCATTTTGAATCATGCTCTTATGGCAACATCCTTCTTGGCCACGCCCTCTTAGCATTTTTGACGTTAGCATGCTAGCTTTAGAATGTTAAAATGCTCATTTTTCAACATCTTTCAAACATCACGACTGCATGGGTGTGCCTGACCCATCGGCCATTTTAATAGGACCGCCCGCTCTTAAAGTTGACACCAGTTCAGGAGGCTACACCCGCGGCTGTGACCAATGCCCAGACAGGCCCATCAAAATTTCTCTTGGAATTTTGGCTTCTAGTTTGGGCCTGTCAGCATGACAGACCACTTACTATTGTGCTGGACCAGCAAAAAAGGACACGTCTTACGTTCAAGGCTGCCACGCAAAAACCGTGAAACGTACAGAAACAACGGAGTGGTCAGGCCGAAGGCCTGACCACTCCGCACAATATGACGTATTGTTTATTTTGGTAGGTCGTACGGCCCGCCCACAAATCGGGTTCAAAGTGTAAAAAGTACCGTTTACTATCGTTCTGGGAACAGGTTTTTGGCTCCCTGTGACCAGCCGTAAAAGCTAGAGACACGGGAGTCGAGGCGAGGCCGAAGGCCTCGCCGAGACACACAATCTGACATATTGGATGTGTTGCTACCAGCAACAGTGGTCAGGAAAACATGGGACATAGGGAAGAAGGGCAAAAATGCCATGTCTCGCATTTGTGGCTGCCACGCTAAGGCCGTCAGACGCACAAAAAAAACGGAGAGGTCAGGCCGAAGGCCTGACCTCTCCGCACAAAATGACGTATTGATTGCTTGTTTGGGGACTACAGGAGGGCCACAAATTGTGATCAAAACATTAAAAGTGTGAAAAAATTTGGTTTCTTAAGATTTGCGAACAAACGCTTCACAGCACACACACAAGTCTCATATCAGGTCGTGCGGCTTTTCCTTCCGCACGGTTTGACGTATGGCTCGGCTCGGCCGGATTTACGGTCCGCGCGCAATTCGCCAAAAAGCGTTTTCGGAACGCGTATCTTATCCTAGTCCAAAATTGGACTTTTTTGGACTTTGTGTCCAGATGGTTTGACATAGAAAAAAGTTTTTAATGGTGTCTCGTAGATCTCATCAAGATCTAATTTTTGACGTATGGTTTGTCTCTGTCTGATTTACGGATTATGCACAAATTTGAAAAAACAAAAAAGTGTCAATGGGAAAAACAAAAATTTATTTATTTGGGCCTGTCAGCATGACAGACCACTTACTATTGTGCTGGGACCAGCAAAAAAGGACACGTCTTACGTTCAAGGCTGCCACGCAAAAACCGTGAAACGTACAGAAACAACGGAGTGGTCAGGCCGAAGGCCTGACCACTCCGCACAATATGACGTATTGTTTATTTTGGTAGGTCGTACGGCCCGCCCACAAATCGGGTTCAAAGTGTAAAAAGTACCGTTTACTATCGTGCTGGGAACACGTTTTTGGCTCCCAGTGACCAGCCGTAAAAGCTAGAGACACGGGAGTCGAGGCGAGGCCTTCGGCCTCGCCGAGACACACAATCTGACATATTGGATGTGTTGCTACCACCAACAGTGGTCAGGAAAACATGGGAAATAGGGAAGAAGGGCAAAAATGCCATGTCTCGCATTTGTGGCTGCCACGCTAAGGCTGTGAGACGCACAAAAAAAACGGAGAGGTCAGGCCGAAGGCCTGACCTCTCCGCACAAAATGACGTATTGATTGCTTGTTTGGGGACTACAGGAGGGCCACAAATTGTGATCAAAACATTAAAAGTGTGAAAAAATTTGGTTTCTTAAGATTTGCGAACAAACGCTTCACAGCACACACACAAGTCTCATATCAGGTCGTGCGGCTTTTCCTTCCGCACGGTTTGACGTATGGCTCGGCTCGGCCGGATTTACGGTCCGCGCGCAATTCGCCAAAAAGCGTTTTCGGAACGCGTATCTTATCCTAGTCCAAAATTGGACTGTTTTGGACTTTGTGTCCAGATGGTTTGACATAGAAAAAAGTTTTTAATGGTGTCTCGTAGATCTCATCAAGACCTAATTTTTGACGTATGGTTTGTCTCTGTCTGATTTACGGATTATGCACAAATTTGAAAAAACAAAAAAGTGTCAATGGGAAAAACAAAAATTTATTTATTATTATTATTTCAGCCTTTTTTCGGCACTTAATGCGGGTCGTACCGAAGCACGCACACCGGCGTGCTACATATCAAAAATTAGTTCTTTATTGTGTGAGGTGTGCTATTACTTTTATAAGCGATCGGACTGGGCGTGGCCGAGCTATTAACGATCAAACAGGGTCATTTCCCATTGAAATGTATTGAATGCTAGTTTTAGCACTGGTAGCATTGGTAAAATGGGGCCCCTTTTAAGTGGTACTGATACAGCAGCAGCGACAGCACTGTAATTCAATGGCAGATTAAACCAGCAGCTTCATTAGGATGACAATCATCCACATTATTAAGACCCCCTGGTCCTTTGGCTGCTTTATTAGGGACATTGTCCAAACATCACCAAATCTAACATGACTCATCTCGGCCACACCCTGTTAGCGGTTTTGATGTTAGCATTAGCATGCTAACATGCTCATTTTTAAACATGCTCCAAACGTCACCAAATTTACAGTGACGCATCTTGGCCACGCCCTGTTACCGTTTTTGATGTTAGCATTAGCATGCTAACATGCTAATTTTTAAACATGCTCCAAACGTCACCAAATTTACAGTGACTCATCTCGGCCACGCCCTGTTACCATTTTTTATGTTAGCGTTAGCATGCTAACATGCTAATTGTTAAACATGCTCCAAACATCACCAAATTTAACGTCACGCATCTTGGACACGCCCTGTTAGCGTTTCTGATGTTAGCATGCTAGCATTAGCATGCTAACATGCTAATTTTTTAAACATGCTCCAAACGTCACCAAATTTACAGTGACGCATCTCGGCCACGCCCTGTTAACATTTTTGATGTTAGCATTAGCATGCTAACATGCTAATTGTTAAACATGCTCCAAACATCACCAAATTTAACGTCACGCATCTTGGACACGCCCTGTTAGCGTTTCTGATGTTAGCATGCTAGCATTAGCATGCTAACATGCTAATTTTTTAAACATGCTCCAAACGTGACCAAATTTACAGTGACGCATCTTGGCCACACCCGGTTAGCGTTTTCGATGTTAGCATGCTAGCATTAGCATGTTAACATGCTAATTTTTAAACATGCTCCAAACAACACCAAATTTCATGTCAAGCACCTTGGCCAAGCCCTGTTAGCATTTTTGATGTTAGCATGCCCGCGCTCCTACGAAAAACGCCCGGACAGGCCCATCAAAATTTCCCCTGGAATTTTGGCTTCTAGTTGGGTCTGTCAGGAAGACAGACCATTTATTATTGTGCTATGAATGGCAAAAAAGAACATGTCTCACGTTAAAGACCGCCACGCGAAGACCGTCAAACGTAAAGAAACAACGGAGTGGTCAGGCCGAAGGCCTGACCACTCCGCACACGATGATATATTTTTTGTTTTGGTAGGTCGTACGGCCCGGCCACAAATCGGGTTAAACGTGTAAAAAGTACCGTTTACCATCGTGCCGGGAACGCGTTTTTGGCTCCCCGAGGCTAACCGTTGAAGCTAGCGACCCGAAAATCGAGGCGAGGCCGAAGGCCTCGCCGAGTCTTACGATCCGACGTATGGGACGAGTCGGTGGCACCAACGGGGGTTTGGAAAACCCGGAAAAAGCCGGAAAACCGGGAAAAAGGCAATAAAAGGACACGTCTTACGTCCAAGGCCGCCACGATAAGACCGCGAAACGCACAGAAACAACGGAGTGGTCAGGCCGAAGGCCTGACCACTCCGCACACGATGATATATTTTTTGTTTTGGTAGGTCGCACGGCCCGTCCACAAATCGGGTTCAAAGCGTAAAAAGTGCGGTTTACTGTTGCGCAGAGGAAGAGGTTTTCAGCTCCCTGTGACCAGCCGTAAAAGCTAGAGACACGGGTGTCGAGGCGAGGCCGAAGGCCTCGCCTCGACACACGATCTGACATATTGGATGTGTTGCTACCGCCAACAGTGGTCAGGAAAACATGGGAAATAGGGAAGGAGGCCAAAAGGCCATGTCTCGCATTTGTGGCTGCCACGCTAAGGCCGTGAGACGCACAAAAAAAACGGAGAGGTCAGGCCGAAGGCCTGACCTCTCCACACACAATGACGTATTGGTTGCTTCTTTGGGGATTACAGGAGGGCCACAAATCGCGACCAAAACATTAAAAGTGTGAAAAAATCTGGTTTCCAAGAATTTGCGATGAAACGCTTCACAGCACACACACGACTCTCGTATCAAATCGTGCGGCTTGTCGTTACGCACGGTTTGACATATGGCTCGGCTCGGCCGGATTTACGGTCCGCGCGCAATTAGCCAAAAAGCGTTTTCGGAACGCGTTTATTATTCTAGCCCAAAATTGGACTTTTTTGGAGTTTGCGTCCAGACGGTTTGACATACAAAGAAGATATTGATGTCGTCTCGTAGATCTCGCCATGGCCGACGATTTGACGTATGGTTTATCTCCGTCTGACTTACGGATCATGCACAAACTTGGGAAAACAAAAAAGTGTAAATGCGCGAAAAAAGTTTATTTATTTATTATTTATTATTTCAGCCTTTTTTCGGCAATTAATGCGGGTCGTACCGAAGCACGCACACCGGCGTGCTATATATCAAAAATTAGAACTTTGTTGCGTGAGGTGTGCTATTACTTTTATAAGCGATCGGACTGGGCCTGGCCGAGCTATTAACGCTGAAACAGGGTAATTTCCCATTCGAACGTATTGATCGCTAATTTTAGCATTGGTAGCATTTGTAAAAAAAAACTTCTTTGAAGTGATACTGCAGTACCACATTAAAGAATTCCCATTTTACAAATTACATGCCCGCGGCTGTGACCAATGCCTGAACTTACGTTCAAGGCTGCCACGCAAAGACCGTGAAACGCACAGAAACAAAGGAGAGGTCAGGCCGAAGGCCTGACCTCTCCTCACAAAATGACATATTGGTTGCTTCATTGAGGACTACAGGAGGGCCACAGATCGTGACTAAACCACTAAAAGTGCAAAAAAGGACATAACTTACGTTCAAGGCTGCCACGCAAAGACCGTGAAACGCACAGAAACAAAGGAGAGGTCAGGCCGAAGGCCTGAAGGCCGAAGGCCTGACCTCCCCTTCACAAAATGACATACTGCAGTACCACATTAAAGAATTCCCATTTTACAAATTCCATGCCCGCGGCTGTGACCAATGCCCGGACAGACCCATCAAAATTTCCCCTGGGGATTTTTGTTTCTAGTTATTATTATTATTATTTCAGCCTTTTTTCGGCACTTAATGCGGGTCGTACCGAAGCACGCACACCGGCGTGCTACATATCAAAAATTAGTTCTTTATTGTGTGAGGTGTGCTATTACTTTTATAAGCGATCGGAGTGGGCGTGGCCGAGCTATTAACGATCAAACACGGTCATTTCCCATTGAAATGTATTGAATGCTAGTTTTAGCACTGGTAGCATTGGTAAAATGGGGCCCCTTTTAAGTGGTACTGCTACTGTGTCATTGCCAGCAAAGGGGGTCCTACAAGGGGTACTGATACAGCAGCAGCGCCAGCACTGTGATTCAATGGCAGGTTAAACCAGCAGCTTCATTAGGATGACAATCATCCACATTATTAAGACCACCTGGTCCTTTGGCTGCTTTATTAGGGACATTGTCCAAACGTCACCAAATCTAACATGACGCATCTCGGCCACACCCTGTTAGCGGTTTTGATGTTAGCATTAGCATGCTAACATGCTAATTTTTAAACATGCTCCAAACGTCACCAAATTTTCAGTGACGCATCTCGGCCACGCCCTGTTACCATTTTTGATGTTAGCGTTAGCATGCTAACATGCTAATTGTTAAACATGCTCCAAACATCACCAAATTTAACGTCACGCATCTTGGACACGCCCTGTTAGCGTTTCTGATGTTAGCATGCTAGCATTAGCATGCTAACATGCTAATTTTTAAACATGCTCCAAACGTCACCAAATTTACAGTGACGCATCTTGGCCACGCCCTGTTACCGTTTTTGATGTTAGCATTAGCATGCTAACATGCTAATTGTTAAACATGCTCCAAACATCACCAAATTAACGTCACGCATCTTGGACACGCCCTGTTAGCGTTTCTGATGTTAGCATGCTAGCATTAGCATGCTAACATGCTAATTTTTAAACATGCTCCAAACGTCACCAAATTTCATGTGAAGCACCTTGGCCAAGCCCTGTTAGCATTTTTGATGTTAGCATGCCCGCGCTCCTACGAAAAACGCCCGGACAGGCCCATCAAAATTTCCCCTGGAATTTTGGCTTCTAGTGTTAACGTTACTATTGTGTTTTTCCACATTTCGGCAATTAATGCGGGTCGTACCGAAGCACGCACACTGGCTTGCTGCATATAAAAAATTAGTACTATATTGTGTGAGGTGTGCTATTACTTTTATAAGCGATCAGACTGGGCGTGGCCGAGTTATTAACGCTCAAACATTCAATGCATTTCTAATGGAAAGAATTAAATCCTACAGAATAAGACTATAACTGTCCTTCAACACAATCAAAAAGCTGCCACTTCATTTTGAATCATGCTCTTATGGCAACATCCTTCTTGGCCACGCCCTCTTAGCATTTTTGACGTTAGCATGCTAGCTTTAGAATGTTAAAATGCTCATTTTTCAACATCTTTCAAACATCACGACTGCATGGGTGTGCCTGACCCATCGGCCATTTTAATAGGACCGCCCGCTCTTAAAGTTGACACCAGTTCAGGAGGCTACACCCGCGGCTGTGACCAATGCCCAGACAGGCCCATCAAAATTTCTCTTGGAATTTTGGCTTCTAGTTTGGGCCTGTCAGCATGACAGACCACTTACTATTGTGCTGGACCAGCAAAAAAGGACACGTCTTACGTTCAAGGCTGCCACGCAAAAACCGTGAAACGTACAGAAACAACGGAGTGGTCAGGCCGAAGGCCTGACCACTCCGCACAATATGACGTATTGTTTATTTTGGTAGGTCGTACGGCCCGCCCACAAATCGGGTTCAAAGTGTAAAAAGTACCGTTTACTATCGTTCTGGGAACAGGTTTTTGGCTCCCTGTGACCAGCCGTAAAAGCTAGAGACACGGGAGTCGAGGCGAGGCCGAAGGCCTCGCCGAGACACACAATCTGACATATTGGATGTGTTGCTACCAGCAACAGTGGTCAGGAAAACATGGGACATAGGGAAGAAGGGCAAAAATGCCATGTCTCGCATTTGTGGCTGCCACGCTAAGGCCGTCAGACGCACAAAAAAAACGGAGAGGTCAGGCCGAAGGCCTGACCTCTCCGCACAAAATGACGTATTGATTGCTTGTTTGGGGACTACAGGAGGGCCACAAATTGTGATCAAAACATTAAAAGTGTGAAAAAATTTGGTTTCTTAAGATTTGCGAACAAACGCTTCACAGCACACACACAAGTCTCATATCAGGTCGTGCGGCTTTTCCTTCCGCACGGTTTGACGTATGGCTCGGCTCGGCCGGATTTACGGTCCGCGCGCAATTCGCCAAAAAGCGTTTTCGGAACGCGTATCTTATCCTAGTCCAAAATTGGACTTTTTTGGACTTTGTGTCCAGATGGTTTGACATAGAAAAAAGTTTTTAATGGTGTCTCGTAGATCTCATCAAGATCTAATTTTTGACGTATGGTTTGTCTCTGTCTGATTTACGGATTATGCACAAATTTGAAAAAACAAAAAAGTGTCAATGGGAAAAACAAAAATTTATTTATTTGGGCCTGTCAGCATGACAGACCACTTACTATTGTGCTGGGACCAGCAAAAAAGGACACGTCTTACGTTCAAGGCTGCCACGCAAAAACCGTGAAACGTACAGAAACAACGGAGTGGTCAGGCCGAAGGCCTGACCACTCCGCACAATATGACGTATTGTTTATTTTGGTAGGTCGTACGGCCCGCCCACAAATCGGGTTCAAAGTGTAAAAAGTACCGTTTACTATCGTGCTGGGAACACGTTTTTGGCTCCCAGTGACCAGCCGTAAAAGCTAGAGACACGGGAGTCGAGGCGAGGCCGTAGGCCTCGCCGAGACACACAATCTGACATATTGGATGTGTTGCTACCACCAACAGTGGTCAGGAAAACATGGGAAATAGGGAAGAAGGGCAAAAATGCCATGTCTCGCATTTGTGGCTGCCACGCTAAGGCTGTGAGACGCACAAAAAAAACGGAGAGGTCAGGCCGAAGGCCTGACCTCTCCGCACAAAATGACGTATTGATTGCTTGTTTGGGGACTACAGGAGGGCCACAAATTGTGATCAAAACATTAAAAGTGTGAAAAAATTTGGTTTCTTAAGATTTGCGAACAAACGCTTCACAGCACACACACAAGTCTCATATCAGGTCGTGCGGCTTTTCCTTCCGCACGGTTTGACGTATGGCTCGGCTCGGCCGGATTTACGGTCCGCGCGCAATTCGCCAAAAAGCGTTTTCGGAACGCGTATCTTATCCTAGTCCAAAATTGGACTGTTTTGGACTTTGTGTCCAGATGGTTTGACATAGAAAAAAGTTTTTAATGGTGTCTCGTAGATCTCATCAAGACCTAATTTTTGACGTATGGTTTGTCTCTGTCTGATTTACGGATTATGCACAAATTTGAAAAAACAAAAAAGTGTCAATGGGAAAAACAAAAATTTATTTATTATTATTATTTCAGCCTTTTTTCGGCACTTAATGCGGGTCGTACCGAAGCACGCACACCGGCGTGCTACATATCAAAAATTAGTTCTTTATTGTGTGAGGTGTGCTATTACTTTTATAAGCGATCGGACTGGGCGTGGCCGAGCTATTAACGATCAAACAGGGTCATTTCCCATTGAAATGTATTGAATGCTAGTTTTAGCACTGGTAGCATTGGTAAAATGGGGCCCCTTTTAAGTGGTACTGATACAGCAGCAGCGACAGCACTGTAATTCAATGGCAGATTAAACCAGCAGCTTCATTAGGATGACAATCATCCACATTATTAAGACCCCCTGGTCCTTTGGCTGCTTTATTAGGGACATTGTCCAAACATCACCAAATCTAACATGACTCATCTCGGCCACACCCTGTTAGCGGTTTTGATGTTAGCATTAGCATGCTAACATGCTCATTTTTAAACATGCTCCAAACGTCACCAAATTTACAGTGACGCATCTTGGCCACGCCCTGTTACCGTTTTTGATGTTAGCATTAGCATGCTAACATGCTAATTTTTAAACATGCTCCAAACGTCACCAAATTTACAGTGACTCATCTCGGCCACGCCCTGTTACCATTTTTTATGTTAGCGTTAGCATGCTAACATGCTAATTGTTAAACATGCTCCAAACATCACCAAATTTAACGTCACGCATCTTGGACACGCCCTGTTAGCGTTTCTGATGTTAGCATGCTAGCATTAGCATGCTAACATGCTAATTTTTTAAACATGCTCCAAACGTCACCAAATTTACAGTGACGCATCTCGGCCACGCCCTGTTAACATTTTTGATGTTAGCATTAGCATGCTAACATGCTAATTGTTAAACATGCTCCAAACATCACCAAATTTAACGTCACGCATCTTGGACACGCCCTGTTAGCGTTTCTGATGTTAGCATGCTAGCATTAGCATGCTAACATGCTAATTTTTTAAACATGCTCCAAACGTGACCAAATTTACAGTGACGCATCTTGGCCACACCCGGTTAGCGTTTTCGATGTTAGCATGCTAGCATTAGCATGTTAACATGCTAATTTTTAAACATGCTCCAAACAACACCAAATTTCATGTCAAGCACCTTGGCCAAGCCCTGTTAGCATTTTTGATGTTAGCATGCCCGCGCTCCTACGAAAAACGCCCGGACAGGCCCATCAAAATTTCCCCTGGAATTTTGGCTTCTAGTTATTATTATTATTATTTCAGCCTTTTTTCGGCACTTAATGCGGGTCGTACCGAAGCACGCACACCGGCGTGCTACATATCAAAAATTAGTTCTTTATTGTGTGAGGTGTGCTATTACTTTTATAAGCGATCGGAGTGGGCGTGGCCGAGCTATTAACGATCAAACACGGTCATTTCCCATTGAAATGTATTGAATGCTAGTTTTAGCACTGGTAGCATTGGTAAAATGGGGCCCCTTTTAAGTGGTACTGCTACTGTGTCATTGCCAGCAAAGGGGGTCCTACAAGGGGTACTGATACAGCAGCAGCGCCAGCACTGTGATTCAATGGCAGGTTAAACCAGCAGCTTCATTAGGATGACAATCATCCACATTATTAAGACCACCTGGTCCTTTGGCTGCTTTATTAGGGACATTGTCCAAACGTCACCAAATCTAACATGACGCATCTCGGCCACACCCTGTTAGCGGTTTTGATGTTAGCATTAGCATGCTAACATGCTAATTTTTAAACATGCTCCAAACGTCACCAAATTTTCAGTGACGCATCTCGGCCACGCCCTGTTACCATTTTTGATGTTAGCGTTAGCATGCTAACATGCTAATTGTTAAACATGCTCCAAACATCACCAAATTTAACGTCACGCATCTTGGACACGCCCTGTTAGCGTTTCTGATGTTAGCATGCTAGCATTAGCATGCTAACATGCTAATTTTTAAACATGCTCCAAACGTCACCAAATTTACAGTGACGCATCTTGGCCACGCCCTGTTACCGTTTTTGATGTTAGCATTAGCATGCTAACATGCTAATTGTTAAACATGCTCCAAACATCACCAAATTTAACGTCACGCATCTTGGACACGCCCTGTTAGCGTTTCTGATGTTAGCATGCTAGCATTAGCATGCTAACATGCTAATTTTTAAACATGCTCCAAACGTCACCAAATTTCATGTGAAGCACCTTGGCCAAGCCCTGTTAGCATTTTGATGTTAGCATGCCCGCGCTCCTACGAAAAACGCCCGGACAGGCCCATCAAAATTTCCCCTGGAATTTTGGCTTCTAGTTTATTATTATTATTATTATTATTATTTCAGCCTTTTTTCGGCACTTAATGTGGGTCGTACCGAAGCACGCACACCGGCGTGCTACATATCAAAAATTAGTTCTTTATTGTGTGAGGTGTGCTATTACTTTTATAAGCGATCGGAGTGGGCGTGGCCGAGCTATTAACGATCAAACACGGTCATTTCCCATTGAAATGTATTGAATGCTAGTTTTAGCACTGGTAGCATTGGTAAAATGGGGCCCCTTTTAAGTGGTACTGCTACTGTGTCATTGCCAGCAAAGGGGGTCCTACAAGGGGTACTGATACAGCAGCAGCGACAGCACTGTAATTCAATGGCAGATTAAACCAGCAGCTTCATTAGGATGACAATCATCCACATTATTAAGACCCCCTGGTCCTTTGGCTGCTTTATTAGGGACATTGTCCAAACATCACCAAATCTAACATGACTCATCTCGGCCACACCCTGTTAGCGGTTTTGATGTTAGCATTAGCATGCTAACATGCTAATTTTTAAACATGCTCCAAACGTCACCAAATTTACAGTGACGCATCTCGGCCACGCCCTGTTACCATTTTTGATGTTAGCGTTAGCATGCTAACATGCTAATTGTTAAACATGCTCCAAACATCACCAAATTTAACGTCACGCATCTTGGACACGCCCTGTTAGCGTTTCTGATGTTAGTATGCTAGCATTAGCATGCTAACATGCTAATTGTTAAACATGCTCCAAACATCACCAAATTTAACGTGACGCATCTTGGACAGGCCCTGTTAGCGTTTTTGATGTTAGCACGCTAGCATTAGCATGCTAACATGCTAATTTTTAAACATGCTCCAAACGTCACCAAATTTACAGTGACGCATCTTGGCCACACCCTGTTAGCGTTTTTGATGTTAGCATGCTACTATTAGCATGCTAACATGCTAATTTTTAAACATGCCCCAAACATCACCAAATTTAACGTGACGCATCCTGGACACGCCCTCATAACTTACGTTCAAGGCTGCCACGCAAAGACCGTGAAACTTACAGAAACAACGGAGTGGTCAGGCCGAAGGCCTGACCACTCCGCACAATATAACATATTGTTTATTTTGGTAGGTCGTACGGCCCGTCCACAAATCGGATTCAAAGCGTAAAAAGTGTGGTTTACTATTGCAGAGGAAGAGGTTTTCAGCTCCCTGTGACCAGCCGTAAAAGCTAGAGACACGGGAGTCGAGGCGAGGCCGAAGGCCTCGCCGAGACACACAATCTGACATATTGGATGTGTTGCTACCACCAACAGTGGTCAGGAAAACATGGGAAATAGGGAAGAAGGCCAAAAAGGCCATGTCTCGCATTTGTGGCTGCCACGCTAAGGCCGTGAGACACACAAAAAAAAACGTGAAACTTACAGAAACAACTCTCCGCATAAAATGACATTGTTTTGGTAGGTCATACGGGCCACCCACAAATTGGATTCAAAGGAAGAGGTTTTCAGCTCGTGACCAGCCGTAAAAGCTTGTCTTGCCAAGACCAACGATTTGACATATGGTTTATCTTCAGGAAATGCTGAAAAATGGAGTGAGGATTTTGAAGTGGGGGAGTTTTTAATGTACCATGTTTCAATGTTAACAGCTTAACCATGCTACCTTCTGAATGTTTTAAACATTAACCATGTCATCCATGTTCTTTGACAGATATGTACATAAATACAAGTGTACATTGAACCCTCATATGTTCTGGGTCAATTTGACCAGACACAAAAACAAAAGACTACGTGAAAATCAAAACATTTATTTAACAAAAAAAGTACATAAACGCTTCTCAAACTGATTTAATAAAACAGTTAAATGAAAATGGAACCGCAAAAGTAATATAATTCAAGATTACACTTCTATAAACAATTCAATAAAATAGTTGCAGAACAATAAAAGAACAGTAAAACAAGTATTATATATAGAAACTCATTACAGATTCCTGAAATTCCATAACTCTGAAGCCAAATTCAGTCCCCCAAAGAACAAGTCAAAGGCTTCCAGTAAACTTTAAAATAATTAACTGGATCTCAGAAGGTCCTGGGTCACCCCTGATTAATTGTGAAGGTTGAAGGAAACATCCTGGATCTGTTGCAACCTGGATTGAAAGGACACACACACACACACAACAAAAAAAAAAAAAAAAGTCAGTATTTACAGATAGCACACACACACAAACAAACTATTAGGACAGTGGAAAATAATTGTAAAAAGGACTTAGCTTTGTGCTTTTTTTTTTTTTTCTGGCGCTTTGATTTTTGATTCTGTGCTGTATTTTGGATAGGATAGGGGAAAAAAATCATTAAGATCTTGTATTTAAAAAGAATGGCTTATTTGAAGTAGAATTGGAATTAAAAACAAACCACTAACATGGAACTAATTTAAAAGTAAAATGGAAAAATGCTTGAATAACTTAGCTTTGTTTGATTTTATTCTGCTTTGGTTTGCTTCTCTGCTGCACCTTAGAGAAGGAAAAGTTAAGGTTTTTACAATGAGTTAATACACCACACATACATACATACAAAAATAAGTTTAGTCACTAAGCAATAATGCTGTACTTAAAGTCAGTATTTACAGATAGCGCACACACACACACACACACAAACTATTAGGACAGTGGAAAATAATTGTAAAAAGGACTTAGCTTTGTGCTTTTTTTTTTTTTTTCTGGCGCTTTGATTTTTGATTCTGTGCTGTATTTTGGATAGGATAGGGGAAAAAATCATTAAGATCTTGTATTTAAAAAGAATGGCTTATTTGAAGTAGAATTGGAATTAAAAACAAACCACTAACATGGAACTAATTTAAAAGTAAAATGGAAAAATGCTTGAATAACTTAGCTTTGTTTGATTTTATTCTGCTTTGGTTTGCTTCTCTGCTGCACCTTAGAGAAGGAAAAGTTAAGGTTTTTACAATGAGTTAATACACCACACATACATACATACAAAAATAAGTTTAGTCACTAAGCAATAATGCTGTACTTAAAGTCAGTATTTACAGATAGCGCACACACACACACAAACTATTAGGACAGTGGAAAATAATTGTAAAAAGGACTTAGCTTTGCGCTTTTTTTTTTTTTCTGGCGCTTTGATTTTTGATTCTGTGCTGTATTTTGGATAGGATAGGGGAAAAAAATCATTAAGATCTTGTATTTAAAAAGAATGGCTTATTTGAAGTAGAATTGGAATTAAAAACAAACCACTAACATGGAACTAATTTAGAAGTAAAATGGAAAAATGCTTGAATAACTTAGCTTTGTTTGATTTTATTCTGCTTTGGTTTGCTTCTCTGCTGCACCTTAGAGAAGGAAAAGTTAAGGTTTTTACAATGAGTTAATACACCACACATACATACATACAAAAATAAGTTTAGTCACTGAGCAATAATGCTGTACTTACCTCAGCCTTGAGTTCATCATTTCCTTTTGATGGAAGTAAAGTAGGCAGAGACCCGGAACCAACACACAGTGCATAGCTCTTTTTGCTTGGCTTACCACTTAAATTTAACAAATCAAACTCAAAGTCATCTCTTCTATATATTGTACAGATGTACAGAGATATGAGAAGACGTGGCTCCAGTTTACACAGTGCAACAAAAATAGACAACATGGGCACAAACAGGCACATGGAATAAAATATATAAATATATAAATAAATAGCCCCCCCCTCCCAATAAATAGATAAATAGATAGATAAATAAATAGATAGATAACTAGATAAATAAATAAATAGATAAATAAATAAATAGGATAAAATATACATTTTAGCTCAAATTAAAAAGTGTTAAAAACTGACCAATATTTACCGACTGTGCAAATAAATAACAGTAATGATAGTACAGTTTGGAATAAAATATATAAATATATAAATAAATAGCCCCCCCTCCCAATAAATAGATAAATAGATAGATAAATAAATAGATAGATAACTAGATAAATAAATAAATAGATAAATAAATAAATAGGATAAAATATACATTTTAGCTCAAATTAAAAAGTGTTAAAAACTGACCAATATTTACCGACTGTGCAAATAAATAACAGTAATGATAGTACAGTTTGTAAATCTCGACATTTATTCTTGGTTCCAGTGCAACATGAAGAGGTAGTCCGTATATCAGCATGTGCAGAAGTGCAACAGAGTTAGTCCACAGTGTGAGTGTGTGTGGGGGGAAGAATAAGCGCAAGCACACATAAAAATTTCTAAGAGTGACATTATTAACTTGCTCCACAACTAAAACAATATCATTATTGATAATGAGCTGCACACACCATGCTCATAAATAAGCATACCTGACGTCACAACACCCTGGTGAAATATTGAGAATCCGGACCTAATCTATGGAAATCCCTATCTAACTAAACTAAATCTAGCTAGTCTTCAGAGTGTACCGATTAGAGGCCACTTTAAACGCCAAACATCACTCCAGTCGGCTTCAAACTGAGGCCTACTGTGTGACTGCGTACCTCCCCCCGGAGTAGCTCCAAAAGCAAGAAAGGCAAAATAAGAAAACAAAGTAAAAAAAGCAGTGCTCTGCAGGGAGGGAATTGACGCAGCAAAACCCCCAAGAGACACCCTAACTAAACGGACCAAACAATACTCACCAGTGTTTTGTGAGTCTGTGAATGCAGTAGAACTTAAGGTGCGTGCGATTGGAGCAGTCAAACATCAGATAGGGGAGCTTCTAGCAGTACTCACAAAGATGTCAAAACACAAAAGACAGGATTGTGGTAACTGTAGTAAGCTTGAAAAACACCTGATTGCACACAAGATTCTGGTTGCGATATGTAGATCTGATCAACCAGTGTCTGCTTTTCAGTGGTCGCTTCAAAGATGAGCTGCGTAAAGCCTCTGGATTGGAACAAGTCCTTAATTGACTTTTTCCCTGTGGAGAGCAGGTCCTCGTTAAAATCCCCACACACAACAATGGGCTGAATACCGATTGAAACAAGGGAATCCAAAAGGCTTTGCATGTTCTTAAGGAACGTGCCACGGTCATAAGTCGGCGGCCTGTAAACTGTTGCACACACAACTCTTAGAGGAGTCTCTACTAAAACAACACTGAACTCTAGGTCAGTAACACTTTGGAAAAACCGTCGCTCCGTTGCATTGAGAACGCTGCGGCAGTAGGTCGCGACTCCACCACCATCTTTTGCAGCAATGTCTGCTCTGTTGCTGTAAGATACTTGTCGATTGCGGCAAAACAACGAGTATCCTTCTAACTGGCATGTTGGAGCAACAGAGGATCCAAACAAATGGGTTTCTGTCAGACATAAAACATCAGCAAGGCCTACTTGGTGATGCCGTTTCATGTCCTCGATGTGACAGAGAAGTCCTTCAACATTGTGGTGGACTATTATTAATGTTGCTGCTGGATGACCCGACTGAACAAAGTGCAAAAGTGGTGACGTGTCGAGAAATGATGCTCGAGTCATGCTCTCCATGGCTGTTCTGATGTTTTCATCAGCATAGACCTTTGATTCATCAAAATTGACAATCCTCAACCCTTCAAGGGAGGTTGTGCGGCTGAGGGCAACGTACGCCATCCCCGGCTCAAACGTCCGCTTCAAACATACAACAGCAGATGTCAGGGTCATTCCTTGAACTTTGTGGGTGGTGCAGCCAAAGGCCAGCTTCATGGGGAACTGAAGTCGAGTAACTGACTTGATTGATGTCTGTTCCTCCAATCTCTCAACATAAACAGAGTTGTCCTTGGATTTACGTTTACTTCCAGCTGTGGGGTTGTCAAGCTGAAGTGCAATGACTTTTACATAAGGCTTTCCATCCTCTGTGGTGGTGGTCACGATGTTTGCGATCGTTCCAAAGGTTCCGTTGACCAAACCGTCCTCCACATCCAGATTCCTTATCAGCATGACTCGAGCACCAACAGCAGCCTGAATCATGTCAGGCAAGTCCTGTTTTCTGCCACTGATACAATGCGGCAGGACCAAACGTTTGCCCGTTTTGTCCTTTCTAAAATCTTGAGCCCAAACATCAACAACGTCCGAGCTCAGGGATGCTACAACAGCCGCATTATGCTCATCCACCTGTTTATTTGTGGGGAAAATATGCAAAACATCAGTGGAACAATGTTCGGCTTCAACAATGACACGTGACAGCAGGACTTTGTCTTCGGCACTAAACGAGTCAGCTTTTCTTTTGATTCTCATCCTGTTGAGAAGTTCTGCAAAGTCTTTGTCATCTTTCTGTCGCATGATCTCTGTTAGGTTGATCATTTTGAAATGGTCCTTCCACAAATCAATTACTCCTACCTCGTGGACACAAAGAGCTTTTGCCCTGCCAACCGGTGGAAGCTGGTAGAAATCTCCTACAGCCAGGACTGACATTCCTCCAAATGGCTTGGAGATCCCTTTAATCTGCTGAAATCTCATGTCAACGTAAGCAAAGAGCTCTTTGGAGACCATGGACACTTCATCCAGGATTAAGATCTCTGCATTCCCAAGCAATGCTCTCACTTCGTCCAATGTGTTTCCAAGTCCTCTGTATGGGGGCTTTAAGCTTTTGGGCAGCCTCAGAATTGAGTGCAACGTCTTCCCCGAAATGTTAAAAGCTGCAGTTCCAGTAAAGGCTGTGAGGAGCACGGTGGGCCGGGACATGTCGCAAACATCACGAAACCTAGGAAGCTGACGGAGCACCTTGGTCGCCTCCTCATAAACGCACTTGATGACGTGTGATTTCCCGCAGCCAGCTCCTCCAGTAAGGAAGTAATAGAACGGGTCTGGATTACAACCCCAGACACGTCGCAGGCACCAGTCGCGAACAGCATAGAACAAAGAAGCCTGTGTCTCGTTGAGACTCCTGTACATCGCTCGAACAAAGTCGAAGCTCAGTTTTGGGGCTTGAATTAAGGGCAGGTCCCCAAGCAATTGATAATCTGGAAGCGGCTCGACTTCTTCCTCTGGATCTTGCTCTATCGGTTCTCGCTGGGCCAGACATTCAAGCCGGTCCAATTCTACCTCTGGCGCGAAAGTGTTCCATGCGTTTACAATCGGCCCTCTTAGCTGGAGCTTTTCCATCACCTTGTCGATTTTTTTCCCATGTCCTTCATAGCGCATTTGATTGAAGTCGACATAGTCCTTCATTTCCTTGGTGAGGCCATCAAAATAAAAGTCTTTGTACATTGGGCAGTTTTCGCTTTTCAGGTCCTGATCTCTCCGGTGTGGAAGGTATAATTTCAGGATCCGTCTGTAATACTTTTCCGGTTGTTTGGTTAGGGAGAAACGGGCGAATCGGATAATGGCCGGTTTTCCCAAAGTCCTTTTCTGGATGTAGCCAGCATCGTTCAACAATGGGACCGCGTTGGGGGAATTGACTTGGTCTCCATAAAGAACCCTGCACACAGACACAAACTCAGCCAGGCACATCATTTCAAACTCCAACGTTGCAGGTCTGTAAAAGTATTTCTCGGCCAATCCTGACATCCAAACATCATCATCTTCTGGATCCATGCTCATTAATTTGCTCATGGGAAGGCTCATTTTCACACCATCCTCTTGAGTCTGTATGAAAAGAACATTTCGTGAGCACTTTTTTAATGGCAAGCTACACGTTCGGGCCACAGACTCTTGAGCGCTCACCTCTCGATGCTTGGAATAAGTCTGCATGATTACCTTCATCTCATCCTGTTGGTTGAGGTCAGATTTTTTTACGCGGTCAATGACTGTGTTGAGGATCTCAGTCATTTCATGCTCAGGCTTAGTTAAATAAGCCATCATGTACTCAATGCAGCTGTACTCATCGAGTACATACTGGATGTCCATGTTAGCATCCCATGCTCTAAGCAGATCAGCATTATATCCATTGACCCAACAGTCTTTGGGATTGCGTTTCATAACAAGAGCCATTCCTGAAGAGAGCGCATCAACGGTAGCTTCGTAGTCCTCCTTAGTCATGTTGCAGGCGGCGAGCAACTCTGACAAATCATTGAAAACCGCACTTTCGTCCATCAGTAAATCTCTGAGCGGTTTCAGCTTTAGCTTTGCTTCCCGTTGCAGTTTGGACAGCATTTTCCGCCTGGATTTTTTCCCACCACTTTTCTGTGCATCATCTTCCTCGTCGCCGTTGAGCACTTCGGGCGGGGAGGTAATCCTGGTTTTGTCCGTTGGTAGTTTGGGAAATCCAAATCTGCATTCTACATTGCCTTTCTTGCAAGACTTCGAATGCTTCCTGCTGTGCATTTGAACCTCACTCACAATTTTGTAAAGCTCGGGGTCCACGTTTTCTTCTGGCAACTGGCAGGATATATATTGATCGATAAAACCGATAACTTTGTCGTAGCTTCCATCCTCTTCATTTAATTCGGGTGCATCCTTGACCCATACCAGCATGTGAATGTGGGGACTCCCTCGTGCCTGAAACTCCACTCGATAGAAGTAATCTTCCACCTGGCCAATAGGTTGGGCAGGTGATAGGATTAATACATTTAAGAGTGCCTCCACCCTTTTCTCAAACATGCGCATCACGGTGACTGGGTTGCTCCGAAGAATGTCACATTTGGCATTCCAGTCAAGCTGGGAAAATTCCACCTGCTCTCCCTGCTGAGCTTTAATGGCGTTGATAACCTCTGGCCATCTGGTTTCAGCAGCAGAAAAGGTGACGAAAAAGGTGGGTCTGCCCAACTGCCTTACCATGGCGTGAAGGTCGCGAAGACTCTTCTCCCAGTAAGCTGGCGTGCCTCTCAGTGGACGCATGAATCGTGTAGCCTCTCGGTTTTGAATCAGATGTTCCACTTCCTTTTTGTCCTGTAGCATCTTGTTTGATATCTTGCGTCCATCTCTGGTCTTCGTGAGGCCTTTACGCAACTGAATAGACATGCTTTCTTTGGCCATGTGGGTTTCAGTAACAAACTGACAAAAGAAAAGATAACTCTGGTCTTTAGCAAACCGGTTGTCAACAGAAAAGAGCCTGACGTTGAAGTATTTGCTTGGGGACAAGCGAACCGGCCTGGCTTGATCCAAAGTATTACTGCCAGTTGGAAACAGCACAGGAAAAGCTTGAGCTTCCAGCCTGGGAACACTAAAGAAGCCCACAGGTTTATTTGCTTGGGCTGGAGCTATGCTAAAGACTCCGGCCCCATATGAAAGAACGTCTTGAGCTATGTCGGGGGGCTGCATGCACGTGTCCAGTATTAAACCAGGCCGAAGAGCTTGGTGTTCCTCACCCACATGGCTTGGCTGCTCTTCCACAGCCGCATCAGTCTCTTCATGCATGTCAGTTTCCTCATCTGGAGCAATATGAAACATTGCATCCTTGCATATTACCACGTCAATGTAATCTGGATGGATCTCTTTAAGCTTTGCTAGTCCCGCTAATACAGTTTTCATGTTGACTGTGAAGTAATGCTGATATCCTTTATATCTGATGTTCCTCTTCAGCTTCACTTGTAACAACTCTGCATCAGTGCCGGTCCTTGGGAGACTATTAACTGTTCTTTCCATTTCAGAAGGCACACATACAACAGCTCCGTGGACTGCTCTCTGCTGGCCTTTGGGCAAGGCAACAATCTTTGCAAAAGGAATGATCTTTGCAATCAATTGCCTTTCCAGCACATTCAAATCAGATAGCTCGGAAGGAATGGCAGCTAGTTGTAAATTATTTGCAACAGCAATTGGTGGAATCCTTCCTCCTTGCAGGTGCCTATCACAAGTGTAGCAGATCCATTCCTGCATCCTTTCTGCACGTACAGAACAAGGATCGGAGCAAGCAGGCATGCAAACATGAACATAAGCCCCCGTGAAACATTCCGCAATCAATTGCCAATTTTCTGTGTAAGTGGCTCTGTTACAACGCTTCAGTTGATTGACGAAAAGCACTCTGTGACATACCGTACAAACATATGCCGGCACATTCTGAATCCTCCCTTTGAATATTTGTATTGCTGCTTGCATTTCTTCTCTGACCAGAGGCTGTGCGGTTTCCTGCTGTAAGTTAGTCAACATTCTGTATTTCCATTTGATTTTTGAAGCACACTGCAGTGCTCTGTTGGAAAGAAATGCAGCTCTTTCCTTCCTATACCTCTTCATAAAGTTTTTATGCTTTTTTTGGAATTCGCGATCAGTATAGTACTTTTTTGACACATACTTTCTCATTAATGTCTTCTGTTTTATTTTAAAGTCTGGATCGGTACTGTATCTTCGGGTCACATACTTCTTTTGCCTGCTCCGGAAGTCTGGATCGGCACTGTACCTTCGAGTCACATACTTCTTTTGCCTGCTCCGGAAGTCTGGATCGGCACTGTACCTTCGAGTCACATACTTCTTTTGCCTGCTCCGGAAGTCTGGATCGGCACTGTACCTTCGAGTCACATACTTCTTTTGCCTGCTCCGGAAGTCTGGATCGGCACTGTACCTTCGAGTCACATACTTCTTTTGCCTGCTCCGGAAGTCTGGATCGGCACTGTACCTTCGAGTCACATATTTCATTTGACTGCTCCGGAAGTCTGGATCGGCACTGTACCTTTGAGTCACATATTTCATTTGACGGCTCCGGAAGTCTGGATCGGCACTGTACTTTTGAGTCACATACTTTATTCGCCTGATCTGGAATTTGGGATCATTTTTGTACCGTCTGATGTGGTATTGTTTGTTCCGTGTTTGCTTACTAACATATGCAGTTTTTTTCCCATGCTGCATTTTAGTCCTGCGCCTTCCCTTGCGTCGCCTTGCTTTGGTTATTTTAATCAAATCTGGTATGGTTCCACTTAATTCACTGGGCACTTGCTTGATCAGATGAGTGAGCTCACAATCATCTGAAATCTGTTTTTGGGATTTGCCACACTGAAGTCTGTCTGTGAATGATTCTGAAATGTGTTCAATTCCCACGTCTCCAGGTGGGGGTGGGGCTTCATCAGTCACAAAAGCTACTGGTACAAACTCATAAGTGGCATTGGGACCACGGTTCCCAAAAACTTTGTGCAGATGATCAACCAGGTCTGTCAGGTTTCTAAAAGTAATCATTATTGCAGTACCATTGGGATGAGGCAGGCCTGCTGAACATCTTGAATGGGAATCAAACACCCCATATCTTCCTGACCCATCCCGGAAAACTGCGATGCACTCAGGAGTCACTATTATGAAAGCGTGCTGAACATTTTGAGACAGACACTCAAGTTGAACAGCAAGGGGCAAACCCAGCCCTCCAGCTTCATGAAGAAACACGTGACCCACTCTTAGCTCTGGTGCGTGTACATTATACATGCATGTGTCAGTCATCACCTGTTTCGGCATCTGTTCAAACGTGAGGTGGTCATCAGTAAATGTGCCGTCTGCCAAGAGCTGCATTTTAACGCTGGTGTACAGTGTATTGCCACTGTCTAGCAACCTGTCTAGAGACACTGAATCAAACTGCACCCCCTCACTGTGGTAAGCCAAAAACGTAAGAGCCATGCATGTGCATTGGTGATTACGGGAAAAACTGCCATACCTCTCATCCGCCTGGGAATGTGTAGCCCTTACTGACTGGACTGGTGGACCACTGATTATACGGTCGATGGCTGAATCCTGTAATGACAAATTTCCTCAGAATTGTCACATTATTCTTCAAAATATTTCAATAACCACTGAAGAATTTTTTTAATTCAACCAAAGTAGGCTGAAATAATAAAGTTGTTTTTCTGGAATTAATGTACAACTGAGCTTTAATTCTGTACTTTGCCCCTTCAGTACTTACAAATACCAAAAAAAATTATTTACGCCCAGGTATGTAATCACTAACGTCCATGACATCACAATAACCAATTCAAATGTATGACATTAAAATCAATTTGGAAATATAAGGTAAGGAGCAATAAAGAACTAGTTACTGAATTACAGTTCCTGGCACTACAATTCACGGCTGAATTCCACTTTCAATTATTTTTTCATTGAATGAGAACGGTTAAGAATATTGCTGACTTGACCTCATCCTTTGTATGTAAAGCACGCATCAAAATTACCTGGTCCAGCGCACTGTCGTCCACTAGAATGGGGGACGAATCAGCAACAGTCTCGGCATCCTTTTTTGGCACCACTTCCACCTAAAATGGATTTGATCAATACAAAATTTTGAAATGATTGTAGATTCAAATGCAAAACAGGTATGCTCCCAAACTCTTAAAAAAAAAAAAATAATAATAATAATAATAATAATAATAATAACAACTAGAAGCCAAAATTCCAGGGGAAATTTTGATGGGTCTGTCCAGGCATTGGTCGCAGCTGCGGGCATGGGATTTGTAAAATGGGGATTCTTTACTGTGGTACTGCAGTATCACTTCAAAGAAGTTTTATTTTACAAATCCGTTGTTTCTTTACGTTTGACTGTCTTCGCGTGGCGGTCTTTAACGTAAGACATGTTCTTTTTTGCCATTCATAGCACAATAATAAATGGTCTGTCTTCCTGACAGACCCAATAATTTAGTTAAGTTAAATGTACCTGCTGCTCTTCCGGTGTCTTCTTGGAGGCAGCCCGTACCCGACGACACTCCACAACAGGGGCCTAATAAAACAAAGCAATATTTAACTGTTTAAATTGTTCAATGTTGCATTTAACGCCATATTCTGGAAAAATTGATTCGTTTCACTATGTACTGTTTTACATGTATGTAGCTGAAATGACAATGTTACATCACTTCAAAAACAGGTTCTCTTAGAACGTGTTTAACTCAATTCCTCAAACTAAAAAAGGTGAACTATTAACTTAGAATAATGATGGTTAAGCAATCTGTTAACACTGTCTAGTGGTGGAGAACATTACGATGGTCCTATAGTGGAGAAACTGCAACTAGGGTCTCCCACACCAGCACCACCTAAAAAGCATACGATTAGTAGGGTATGGACAGAAAAAAACATGCATCTTTACATAGACTTATCTATGACATAAATAAAAGCAATTAGACATCACAAATTTGATTTGAGTGAATAATTCAAAGTCATATCTAAATTTGTAAACAAAGACATGTCACACATACAAAAGAACTAAGCTCATGCACCTACAAGTATCTTGCAAACAAAATTAACATGTAAAAACATTTGACATTCTAGGTGTGTGTATAAAACGCCCTGGCAAAAGTACATGGCTGCAACAGCACAAACCTTCTTTAACGGCGGCACTCTTCGTCGCTGGCAGGGTGCTGGACTGGTCACTGCTGCCACTGCCGCCTCCTAAAATGAAAAGGATTGATCTAGTGGATCAGTCACATTGTGTCTGTATGCACAAATGTATAACATTTAACATTTCAGCCAATTTCATTACTCCAATGAGTCAAACCTTAATTCTTAATTAAATCTTAATTCTACACCCTGTGACTATGCTTCCCTCAGAGAACTATAAACCTAATGTGTCATGATGACTATGTGATCAATACAAACATTGCATTGGCACTTCATTATATATGTTCATTTTAATAAACTGCCCCCAATTCCTCTTGAAATACACAGGGGGAAAAATCCATAGCTTTTTTGAAAAGTCATAAAAAAAAAAAATATAAAAAAAAATCACCTCCTCCTCTTCTGGTTCCTTCTTGGAGACAGCACGTGCCCGGCGGGAACGGTGCACGTCAAGGGTCTAATAAAACCACAAGGAAGTACAACAGATTCTCTTAGAACATGCGTAACCATTTCAGATAAAGATCTATTAGAATTGACTTTGTTGTGTAAGAACATTGATAACATTGACAAGGACCACCATGATGTCCTCCACTTTTAGCGGAGAAACTTCAACGGTGCCCCTCACCAGCTTCACCTAAAAGGCATATGATTAGTAGGGAATGGACAAAGAAAATAAAACCATTTTCACATCAGCTTCTCTACAGCATGCTTTGAATATACATCTGACACTACAACTTTGATTAGAATGAATGCAATTCAGGTCATACCCATTTTTGGACAGACATACGTACTCACTCTGCTGATAACCCTCTAGTCAACAAAATTATCCAAAACGTTATTAAACGTATATAAAACAATTGAAATTATAATAGGTGTGTGTGCAAAATATCCTTGCTAAACTATACAGCTGCAAAAATACTTAGTAGCACAGGTTAAGATTCAGCACTAACCTCCTTTGACGGCAGGACACCCTGTCGGTGGCCAGGAGCTGGACTGGCCGGCACAGTCACCACTGCCTCCTCCTAAAAAAAGAAAATATTTATTACTTCTACATTAGTTTTGGTATAAACTTGTAATTTCACAATTTGCAAGGAAAGGGAGAGGGGGTAAAAAAAAAAAACCCTGTAGTCATGTAGACCCTGTAATTATAGATTCTTAAAATCATAAAATACCTGCCGCTGTTCGGTTCTCTTCTTGGAGCCAGCCCGTGCCCGACGACGTTCCACAACAGGAGCCTGATGCAAAAAAAAATTATTTTTTAAATTTACAATGCAATAGAACACTCATAGAACGTATTTGTAGCACAATTTCTCACACTAAAAGGAAACTATTAAGCAGATTAAAAATGAGTAAGCAATCTGGGAATGTTGACGAGGACCACCGTGACGTCCTCCACTTCTACAGTGGAGAAACCGCAATTAGGTGTCCCTCATCAGCACCAGCTCCTCCTAAAAAGACATATGATTAGCAGGGAATGGACAATATATCCATTTTTACATCAGGTTCTTTGATATGTACGTGTGAGCCATTCAACATTATACCTTTACATGAAAGCTGTTCCACAGAAAGAGTATCAGAAAGCAGTAGAGGTTATTTTACAACATTTGTCACACAATCTTTCACATAAATTGTTGATTTATTCAAATTACCTTCTCGTCACTCAGAGCATCGGTGAACTTGTTCATCTGCTCCAGCAGCGACGGGCTGAACCACACCGGGTTCAGGGAGATGGGACACTGCAACAAAAAAAATTACTTTGTAATTTGGAAAATAAGCACGTACACATTTTTACTGTATATTTAGAGTTAAAGCAACACAAACCCGCTGGCTGGTCTCTGCAGTGGTACCATCTCCCACCAGGCTCCGCGTCGTCTGTAATGGAAATAAATAAAAAGGTTAAGTTGAACAAATACAAACTGAAAATTAGGTGAAACATCAATCATTTTAAAATACTGGCCACACAGTTACACAATGCAACAATTACCTTCTGGCCACGTCGTGCAAGGGTCCACTCAAAAGGGTCGGAAGCACAGGGCAACCTCGCCTTGCCGACCACGACCACCTTCGGGGAACTCCGCCTCACCACCCGCGGAGGCGTCTTCGGTGCATCCAGCACTGGCGGAGGAGTAGCCTGAAATTTCAACAAGTAAACATAAAAATCTGTCTGCTATAACATACTTACGTTTATGACGTAATAAATTAATCCTTACCACCACCGTCTGGACCATCGGGCTGGCCACTCGCGGAGGACTCGGGGCAGCCGGTGCCTGCAGCCGCGAAGAGACAGCATCCCAGAGCAACCATGCAAGAACTTTCATTCCCGCAGAATCACTCAAATGAATCTGAAAACAAATGGCAGATATTAATTTAAAAAAAAAAAAAAAAAAAAAAAAAAAAAAAAAAAAAATTGTTAATTTGCCATATCCCAATAACACATTTAACTTACACCATCTCTGCACCACAGGTTCAGGGACGTCCGCGGGAAGTGCTCCACCACAGGCAGGTACGGCACACCTAGAAAAAAGTAAACAAATTTCAAAATAAAATTTTACTTATTTATATTCAACGTGATTTATTGCTGAGCATTATCTTCCACATGCCAAGGGTTCTCATCCCAAAGAGAACACACAAAAAAAAAAAAAAAAAACCTTTATGAGGATGTGTGCAATAAAATAGCCACTAAATTTAGTAGAACAAACATTACACAGAGTACAGTTTTGTACATACCCTCCTCAGCAGCAACACGGGCATACTCCCACCGCAAACGGTCCTGGTCAGCTTCAGCCACGGTGAGACGCGGAGGGAAATCCAGAACCACCACCTTCATAAAGTGAAAAAGAAATTTTGAGCACATCACCCACGTGAAGTAAAGAAAGCACATATATAAATGTATTAATAAGAAAATTAAATACTTACGTTGTGCCAGAGGCCACAAAGAGTGGTCAAGAGCCTCCGAAAATCTACACCAGACTCACCAACGGACTTCCTGGCAGACAAGTTATTGCTAGGTGCCAAAACGCATACTACCTCAGGGTTCCGAGGAAGAACAGCATTCAACACCTCTCGCCTCAACTCGTCCGCCGTCGCCCCCGGGGTCGCCATCACGCCGAAGGAGAGTCCACCCTCTGGCATGGCAACAAATCCATCTACGATTGCTCGCAAATGGGAGTCACCAACCAAGAGAGCAAACTACACAGGAAATATAAATGTGTGAGATGCACATGTACACAACCATTTATTTAAAAATTATAAAATGTGCAAGTTAAATGTGTTATGATTTGACATGAAAAACAAACAAAAAAAAATTACCTTCTCCTCCGGCATCCCAGCTGGAATGACCAACCGATGCCTCCGGCCAGTCACACGGGATGTTGGCCATTCCCTCACCCGATGACGGAAGCCCGTCCCGCGGCCTATTTACACAGACAAAATACAGTTTCCAGTCTTAGTGAGGGAAGGGGGGGTAAAATAATAAATAAACACACACAATATGTACTTCATAATTACTTACGTGAACGAAGGTTCACTCGGGAATGCCAGGGATCCCTCTGAAAGTCATTGGCATAGGACACCTACAAAAGTAAAAAAAAATAAAAAATAATTACTAAAATGTCAATTACATGAGTCACACATTTCTGTATTTGTAGTCATGTACATACTTCAGCAGTGGAGTCCTGCAGCTTCGCTGTCTGAAGACACAAATGACTGCAGTTAAGAGAAGTTGACACTACATTTACAGAAATTGCATTTACCTGTAATCTAGAGCAATCTAATGTTAAGGGGACCCCTGGAGACACTCAGGGTTCAAGTGGCTTGCTCAGGGACACGAAGGAACTAAATCTGTAATTGACAATACATATCACAAATTAAAAAGCTGTAAGTGACAGCCATACCTTCGTCTGTGGAGACTGTGTTGGGGTGCAGGCCGGGACTGGTGTGGTGCAGCTGCCCTGAAGATATGAGCAAAAAAACATTCATGACACAAAATAAAATTACCAACTGCTAATCACAAAACAAGAAAACCTTTACAAGTTCTAATTTATATACCTGCTGGGTCCCATCAGTTGGCCAACTCTGAGGGTCTGCCAAATCCAGCCGACGCCATCTCCTCTTGGCAGCCTCAGAGCGACACCCCTTCCGCGGCATTGTCTCAGGAAACCTGCAAAATATAAAATCACTCGAAAAACAATGTTATCTCCACCCAAACTGGATGGAGAGCAGAGAAGAAACAGTGCAAATTAAAGTTGGAAATATTAAACTATTTAAGTGGTATGTGTGTGTGTGTGTGTATGTATGTGTGTGTGTGTGAGAGAGAGAGTGTGTGGTGTTATGTGTGGGTGGGTACTTAAATTTGCTGAAATGTATAAAATCTGTATGTTTTAGATGTATGCAAAACACAGCGGCTCTTGTAAAATCAGTATCTGCAAATGAAAACCAAAACAGACATGTTATTAGTATTATAGAACATTATTTAACAAAATCTTGCCAAAGTAAAAGAGCAAAATTCCAAATGCACCAAAAATAATCTGTTGGCATTTGAATAAAGGAGGCAAGGTATATATGGTACGAAGTGCAGTGAATTGCTTTTGCAACTGCTACTATCCTCAACATTAAAGCAATTTGCACCATTACACTTAAATGAAATGCAGAACATTGCAAAATAATATTGCAAATAATCAAAATGAAGTCCATGCATACATTCTGATGCAAAACTACACATTTACAGCAATTTGCACCATTGCACTTAAATGAAATGCAGAACATTGCAAAATAATATTGCAAATAATCAAAATGAAGTCCATGCATACATTCTGATGCAAAACTACACATTTACAGCAATTTGCACCATTAAACTTAAATGAAATGCAGAACATTGCAAAATAACATAGAAAATAATCAAAATGAAGTCCATGCATACATTCTGATGCAAAACTACACATTTACAGCAATTTGCACCATTAAACTTAAATGAAATGCAGAACATTGCAAAAAAAGTGGTGCAGTAGCAATAAATAAGCATAAAGTTGCATTACATGACAATGCATTACATTGCATAATGTGTAATACTGGAACACAAAACAAAGAATAAAATTATTGCACATAGAGAGAGAACCTCGGTTACTGTGTGTTAAATAGCCTGATGGCGAATGGCGACGAGGCCGTGAGCCGTCCGAGCCCGCGAACGGGCACGCAAACGGCGGCGAGGCCGCGAACGCGACGGGACGCGAACACCGGCGAGGCCGCGAACGCGACGGGACGCGAACACCGGCGAGGCCGCGAACGCGACGGTACGCGAACGCCGGCGAGGCCGCGAACGGGACGCGACCGCGACGGGAAATGGCGGCGGGCGCCGAGAAAATGACGAATATGAACGAATATGAACCGCAACGCAAACTGGCGAATTGCTGCCAAAAAGCACGAATTACATGATTACCTGATCGACGTCCAAATTCGCTCACAGGAATCGTGAACCAAAGATCCAACAATCTATCCACAGCAACACGGCTATGTCCACAACCAAATGGCTCTGTCCACAACCAAACGCCCAAACACCTGCGACTTTCAAATGGAGGTAGGGAGTTTATATAGCTCATGAATAACGCATCCCTATTGGTCCTCATCAGCCAGCAAAACAGCACAGCAACCAATCGATTTGAAAAGAAACATTGCTTTTAGGGATCATTAATAAAGTGTGAAACAAGGGAAAACGTAGAGCTGATCTGTGTATCCGATTAATATGAAAATTCTTTTTTCCCTTAGTCACAGTCACCGCCGAATGTTAAGCAGTGAACCTTAACATATATATTTATTTTCAAATACATACACACACAATGATAAAAATGAACATAACATTAAAATAATTATTGCCTTTTCATTAATATATATGAGGGGTCGTTTAGGAAATATTTCAGACTTTTGTTACACATTTACATTTACGGCATTTGGCAGACGCCCTTATCCAGAGCGACTTACAATGTGCTCAAGTTACCATCTATGAAGTAATCAGTTCTAGCTCATTAGGACCCTGTACTATGAATACAATCTTTTCATTCACTCTTGTTGTAGATTCTATTCATAAGTTAGACAATAGGAACATTACAAGTTAATCTAAATATTCTCTAAAGAGGAAGGTCTTGAGCTGCCATTTGAAAGTGCTCAGTGACTGAGCTGAGGGGCCAAGACTGAGAAGAGTCTAGATGAGTGTCTTCCTTTCAGAGATGGAGGGACCAGGCGAGCAGTACTGGAGGTGCACACAAACACATGTGAAACACACACACTCTATTGTGTGATGTGTGCTATTACTTTTCTAAGCGATCTAAAGAGGCGTGGCCAAGTTATTAACGCTTAAACATTTAATGCATTTCTAATGGAATGCATTGAATGCTACAGAATCATTCCATTAGAAATCAACACAATCACAATGCTGCCACTTCATTATGATGCAAGCTTTTTCAGCCACATCGTTTTTGGCCACACCCTGTTAGCATTTTTGATGTTAGTAGGGTGGTAGTAGCCTAGTGGGTAACACACTCGCCTATGAGCCAGAAGACCCAGGTTCAAGTCCTACTTACTACCATTGTGTCCCTGAGCAAGACACTTAACCCTAAATTGCTCGAGGGGGAATGTCCCTGTAACTACTTATTGTAAGTCGCTCTGGATAAGGGCGTCTGATAAATTCTGTAAATGTAAATGTTAGCATGCTTGCATTAGAATGTTAACCTGCTAATTTGTTACAAACATCAAAACACTTTAATAGACTGCTTGACCCATCAGCTATTTTAAAATGCTCGCCTGCTCTTACAGCTGAGACAAGCTCAGGGGGTTATGCCCGCGCTCCTACGAAAAACGCCCGGACAGGCCCATCAAAATTTCCCCTGGAATTTTGGCTTCTAGTTTGGGCCTGTCAGCATGACAGACCACTTACTATTGTGCTGGACCAGCAAAAAAGGACACGTCTTACGTTCAAGGCTGCCACGCAAAAACCGTGAAACGTACAGAAACAACGGAGTGGTCAGGCCGAAGGCCTGACCACTCCGCACAATATGACGTATTGTTTATTTTGGTAGGTCGTACGGCCCGCCCACAAATCGGGTTCAAAGTGTAAAAAGTACCGTTTACTATCGTTCTGGGAACAGGTTTTTGGCTCCCTGCGACCAGCCGTAAAAGCTAGAGACACGGGAGTCGAGGCGAGGCCGAAGGCCTCGCCGAGACACACAATCTGACATATTGGATGTGTTGCTACCAGCAACAGTGGTCAGGAAAACATGGGACATAGGGAAGAAGGGCAAAAATGCCATGTCTCGCATTTGTGGCTGCCACGCTAAGGCCGTCAGACGCACAAAAAAAACGGAGAGGTCAGGCCGAAGGCCTGACCTCTCCGCACAAAATGACGTATTGATTGCTTGTTTGGGGACTACAGGAGGGCCACAAATTGTGATCAAAACATTAAAAGTGTGAAAAAATTTGGTTTCTTAAGATTTGCGAACAAACGCTTCACAGCACACACACAAGTCTCATATCAGGTCGTGCGGCTTTTCCTTCCGCACGGTTTGACGTATGGCTCGGCTCGGCCGGATTTACGGTCCGCGCGCAATTCGCCAAAAAGCGTTTTCGGAACGCGTATCTTATCCTAGTCCAAAATTGGACTTTTTTGGACTTTGTGTCCAGATGGTTTGACATAGAAAAAAGTTTTTAATGGTGTCTCGTAGATCTCATCAAGATCTAATTTTTGACGTATGGTTTGTCTCTGTCTGATTTACGGATTATGCACAAATTTGAAAAAACAAAAAAGTGTCAATGGGAAAAAAAAAAATTTATTTATTATTATTATTATTATTATTATTTCAGCCTTTTTTCGGCACTTAATGCGGGTCGTACCGAAGCACGCACACCGGCGTGCTACATATCAAAAATTAGTTCTTTATTGTGTGAGGTGTGCTATTACTTTTATAAGCGATCGGAGTGGGCGTGGCCGAGCTATTAACGATCAAACACGGTCATTTCCCATTGAAATGTATTGAATGCTAGTTTTAGCACTGGTAGCATTGGTAAAATGGGGCCCCTTTTAAGTGGTACTGCTACTGTGTCATTGCCAGCAAAGGGGGTCCTACAAGGGGTACTGATACAGCAGCAGCGACAGCACTGTAATTCAATGGCAGATTAAACCAGCAGCTTCATTAGGATGACAATCATCCACATTATTAAGACCCCCTGGTCCTTTGGCTGCTTTATTAGGGACATTGTCCAAACATCACCAAATCTAACATGACTCATCTCGGCCACACCCTGTTAGCGGTTTTGATGTTAGCATTAGCATGCTAACATGCTAATTTTTAAACATGCTCCAAACGTCACCAAATTTACAGTGACGCAACTTGGCCACGCCCTGTTACCGTTTTTGATGTTAGCGTTAGCATGCTAACATGCTAATTGTTAAACATGCTCCAAACATCACCAAATTTAACGTCACGCATCTTGGACACGCCCTGTTAGCGTTTCTGATGTTAGCATGCTAGCATTAGCATGCTAACATGCTAATTTTTAAACATGCTCCAAATGTCACCAAATTTACAGTGACGCATCTCGGCCACGCCCTGTTACCGTTTTTGATGTTAGCGTTAGCATGCTAACATGCTAATTGTTAAACATGCTCCAAACATCACCAAATTTAACGTCACGCATCTTGGACACGCCCTGTTAGCGTTTCTGATGTTAGCATGCTAGCATTAGCATGCTAACATGCTAATTTTTAAACATGCTCCAAACGTCACCAAATTTCATGTGAAGCACCTTGGCCAAGCCCTGTTAGCATTTTTGATGTTAGCATGCCCGCGCTCCTACGAAAAACGCCCGGACAGGCCCATCAAAATTTCCCCTGGAATTTTGGCTTCTAGTGTTAACGTTACTATTGTGTTTTTCCACATTTCGGCAATTAATGCGGGTCGTACCGAAGCACGCACACTGGCTTGCTGCATATAAAAAATTAGTACTATATTGTGTGAGGTGTGCTATTACTTTTATAAGCGATCAGACTGGGCGTGGCCGAGTTATTAACGCTCAAACATTCAATGCATTTCTAATGGAAAGAATTAAATCCTACAGAATAAGACTATAACTGTCCTTCAACACAATCAAAAAGCTGCCACTTCATTTTGAATCATGCTCTTATGGCAACATCCTTCTTGGCCACGCCCTCTTAGCATTTTTGACGTTAGCATGCTAGCTTTAGAATGTTAAAATGCTCATTTTTCAACATCTTTCAAACATCACGACTGCATGGGTGTGCCTGACCCATCGGCCATTTTAATAGGACCGCCCGCTCTTAAAGTTGACACCAGTTCAGGAGGCTACACCCGCGGCTGTGACCAATGCCCAGACAGGCCCATCAAAATTTCTCTTGGAATTTTGGCTTCTAGTTTGGGCCTGTCAGCATGACAGACCACTTACTATTGTGCTGGACCAGCAAAAAAGGACACGTCTTATGTTCAAGGCTGCCACGCAAAAACCGTGAAACATACAGAAACAACGGAGTGGTCAGGCCGAAGGCCTGACCACTCCGCACAATATGACGTATTGTTTATTTTGGTAGGTCGTACGGCCCGCCCACAAATCGGGTTCAAAGTGTAAAAAGTACCGTTTACTATCGTGCTGGGAACACGTTTTTGGCTCCCAGTGACCAGCCGTAAAAGCTAGAGACACGGGAGTCGAGGCGAGGCCGAAGGCCTCGCCGAGACACACAATCTGACATATGGGACGAGTCGGTGCCACCAACGCGGGTTTGGAAAACCCGGAAAAACCCGGAACACTGGGAAAAAGGCAATAAAAGGACATGTCTTACGTTCAAGGCTGCCACGCAAAAACCGTGAAACGTACAGAAACAACGGAGTGGTCAGGCCGAAGGCCTGACCACTCCGCACAATATGACGTATTGTTTATTTTGGTAAGTCGTACGGCCCGCCCACAAATCGGGTTCAAAGTGTAAAAAGTGTGGTTTACTAATGCACAGAGGAAGAGGTTTTCAGCTCCCTGTGACCAGCCGTAAAAGCTAGAGACACGGGAGTCGAGGCGAGGCCGAAGGCCTCGCCGAGACACACAATCTGACATATTGGATGTGTTGCTACCAGCAACAGTGGTCAGGAAAACATGGGACATAGGGAAGAAGGCCAAAAAGGCCATGTCTCGCATTTGTGGCTGCCACGCTAAGGCCGTCAGACGCACAAAAAAAACGGAGAGGTCAGACCGAAGGCCTGACCTCTCCGCACAAAATGACGTATTGATTGCTTGTTTGGGGACTACAGGAGGGCCACAAATTGTGATCAAAACATTAAAAGTGTGAAAAAATTTGGTTTCTTAAGATTTGCGAACAAACGCTTCACAGCACACACACAAGTCTCATATCAGGTCGTGCGGCTTTTCCTTCCGCACGGTTTGACGTATGGCTCGGCTCGGCCGGATTTACGGTCCGCGCGCAATTCGCCAAAAAGCGTTTTCGGAACGCGTATCTTATCCTAGTCCAAAATTGGACTTTTTTGGACTTTGTGTCCAGATGGTTTGACATAGAAAAAAGTTTTTAATGGTGTCTCGTAGATCTCATCAAGATCTAATTTTTGACGTATGGTTTGTCTCTGTCTGATTTACGGATTATGCACAAATTTGAAAAAACAAAAAAGTGTCAATGGGAAAAAAAAAAATTTATTTATTATTATTATTATTATTATTATTTCAGCCTTTTTTCGGCACTTAATGTGGGTCGTACCGAAGCACGCACACCGGCGTGCTACATATCAAAAATTAGTTCTTTATTGTGTGAGGTGTGCTATTACTTTTATAAGCGATCGGAGTGGGCGTGGCCGAGCTATTAACGATCAAACACGGTCATTTCCCATTGAAATGTATTGAATGCTAGTTTTAGCACTGGTAGCATTGGTAAAATGGGGCCCCTTTTAAGTGGTACTGCTACTGTGTCATTGCCAGCAAAGGGGGTCCTACAAGGGGTACTGATACAGCAGCAGCGACAGCACTGTAATTCAATGGCAGATTAAACCAGCAGCTTCATTAGGATGACAATCATCCACATTATTAAGACCCCCTGGTCCTTTGGCTGCTTTATTAGGGACATTGTCCAAACATCACCAAATCTAACATGACTCATCTCGGCCACACCCTGTTAGCGGTTTTGATGTTAGCATTAGCATGCTAACATGCTAATTTTTAAACATGCTCCAAACGTCACCAAATTTACAGTGACGCAACTTGGCCACGCCCTGTTACCGTTTTTGATGTTAGCGTTAGCATGCTAACATGCTAATTGTTAAACATGCTCCAAACATCACCAAATTTAACGTCACGCATCTTGGACACGCCCTGTTAGCGTTTCTGATGTTAGCATGCTAGCATTAGCATGCTAACATGCTAATTTTTAAACATGCTCCAAATGTCACCAAATTTACAGTGACGCATCTCGGCCACGCCCTGTTACCGTTTTTGATGTTAGCGTTAGCATGCTAACATGCTAATTGTTAAACATGCTCCAAACATCACCAAATTTAACGTCACGCATCTTGGACACGCCCTGTTAGCGTTTCTGATGTTAGCATGCTAGCATTAGCATGCTAACATGCTAATTTTTAAACATGCTCCAAACGTCACCAAATTTCATGTGAAGCACCTTGGCCAAGCCCTGTTAGCATTTTTGATGTTAGCATGCCCGCGCTCCTACGAAAAACGCCCGGACAGGCCCATCAAAATTTCCCCTGGAATTTTGGCTTCTAGTTATTATTATTATTTCAGCCTTTTTTCGGCACTTAATGCGGGTCGTACCGAAGCACGCACACCGGCGTGCTACATATCAAAAATTAGTTCTTTATTGTGTGAGGTGTGCTATTACTTTTATAAGCGATCGGAGTGGGCGTGGCCGAGCTATTAACGATCAAACACGGTCATTTCCCATTGAAATGTATTGAATGCTAGTTTTAGCACTGGTAGCATTGGTAAAATGGGGCCCCTTTTAAGTGGTACTGCTACTGTGTCATTGCCAGCAAAGGGGGTCCTACAAGGGGTACTGATACAGCAGCAGCGACAGCACTGTAATTCAATGGCAGATTAAACCAGCAGCTTCATTAGGATGACAATCATCCACATTATTAAGACCCCCTGGTCCTTTGGCTGCTTTATTAGGGACATTGTCCAAACATCACCAAATCTAACATGACTCATCTCGGCCACACCCTGTTAGCGGTTTTGATGTTAGCATTAGCATGCTAACATGCTAATTTTTAAACATGCTCCAAACGTCACCAAATTTACAGTGACGCATCTCGGCCACGCCCTGTTTCCATTTTTGATGTTAGCGTTAGCATGCTAACATGCTAATTGTTAAACATGCTCCAAACATCACCAAATTTAACGTCACGCATCTTGGACACGCCCTGTTAGCGTTTCTGATGTTAGCATGCTAGCATTAGCATGCTAACATGCTAATTTTTAAACATGCTCCAAACGTCACCAAATTTACAGTGACGCATCTCGGCCACGCCCTGTTACCGTTTTTGATGTTAGCGTTAGCATGCTAACATGCTAATTGTTAAACATGCTCCAAACATCACCAAATTTAACGTCACGCATCTTGGACACGCCCTGTTAGCGTTTCTGATGTTAGCATGCTAGCATTAGCATGCTAACATGCTAATTTTTAAACATGCTCCAAACGTCACCAAATTTCATGGGAAGCACCTTGGCCAAGCCCTGTTAGCATTTTTGATGTTAGCATGCCCGCGCTCCTACGAAAAACGCCCGGACAGGCCCATCAAAATTTCCCCTGGAATTTTGGCTTCTAGTGTTAACGTTACTATTGTGTTTTTCCACATTTCGGCAATTAATGCGGGTCGTACCGAAGCACGCACACTGGCTTGCTGCATATAAAAAATTAGTACTATATTGTGTGAGGTGTGCTATTACTTTTATAAGCGATCAGACTGGGCGTGGCCGAGTTATTAACGCTCAAACATTCAATGCATTTCTAATGGAAAGAATGAAATCCTACAGAATAAGACTATAACTGTCCTTCAACACAATCAAAAAGCTGCCACTTCATTTTGAATCATGCTCTAATGGCAACATCCTTCTTGGCCACGCCCTGTTAGCATTTTTGACATTAGCATGCTAGCTTTAGAATGTTAAAATGCTCATTTTTCAACATCTTTCAAACATCACGACTGCATGGGTGTGCCTGACCCATCGGCCATTTTAATAGGACCGCCCGCTCTTAAAGTTGACACCAGTTCAGGAGGCTACACCCGCGGCTGTGACCAATGCCCGGACAGGCCCATCAAAATTTCTCTTGGAATTTTGGCTTCTAGTTTGGGCCTGTCAGCATGACAGACCACTTACTATTGTGCTGGACCAGCAAAAAAGGACACGTCTTACGTTCAAGGCTGCCACGCAAAAACCGTGAAACGTACAGAAACAACGGAGTGGTCAGGCCGAAGGCCTGACCACTCCGCACAATATGACGTATTGTTTATTTTGGTAGGTCGTACGGCCCGCCCACAAATCGGGTTCAAAGTGTAAAAAGTACCGTTTACTATCGTGCTGGGAACACGTTTTTGGCTCCCAGTGACCAGCCGTAAAAGCTAGAGACACGGGAGTCGAGGCGAGGCCGAAGGCCTCGCCGAGACACACAATCTGACATATGGGACGAGTCGGTGCCACCAACGCGGGTTTGGAAAACCCGGAAAAACCCGGAACACTGGGAAAAAGGCAATAAAAGGACATGTCTTACGTTCAAGGCTGCCACGCAAAAACCGTGAAACGTACAGAAACAACGGAGTGGTCAGGCCGAAGGCCTGACCACTCCGCACAATATGACGTATTGTTTATTTTGGTAAGTCGTACGGCCCGCCCACAAATCGGGTTCAAAGTGTAAAAAGTGTGGTTTACTAATGCACAGAGGAAGAGGTTTTCAGCTCCCTGTGACCAGCCGTAAAAGCTAGAGACACGGGAGTCGAGGCGAGGCCGAAGGCCTCGCCGAGACACACAATCTGACATATTGGATGTGTTGCTACCAGCAACAGTGGTCAGGAAAACATGGGACATAGGGAAGAAGGCCAAAAAGGCCATGTCTCGCATTTGTGGCTGCCACGCTAAGGCCGTCAGACGCACAAAAAAAACGGAGAGGTCAGACCGAAGGCCTGACCTCTCCGCACAAAATGACGTATTGATTGCTTGTTTGGGGACTACAGGAGGGCCACAAATTGTGATCAAAACATTAAAAGTGTGAAAAAATTTGGTTTCTTAAGATTTGCGAACAAACGCTTCACAGCACACACACAAGTCTCATATCAGGTCGTGCGGCTTTTCCTTCCGCACGGTTTGACGTATGGCTCGGCTCGGCCGGATTTACGGTCCGCGCGCAATTCGCCAAAAAGCGTTTTCGGAACGCGTATCTTATCCTAGTCCAAAATTGGACTTTTTTGGACTTTGTGTCCAGATGGTTTGACATAGAAAAAAGTTTTTAATGGTGTCTCGTAGATCTCATCAAGATCTAATTTTTGACGTATGGTTTGTCTCTGTCTGATTTACGGATTATGCACAAATTTGAAAAAACAAAAAAGTGTCAATGGGAAAAAAAAAAATTTATTTATTATTATTATTATTATTATTATTTCAGCCTTTTTTCGGCACTTAATGCGGGTCGTACCGAAGCACGCACACCGGCGTGCTACATATCAAAAATTAGTTCTTTATTGTGTGAGGTGTGCTATTACTTTTATAAGCGATCGGAGTGGGCGTGGCCGAGCTATTAACGATCAAACACGGTCATTTCCCATTGAAATGTATTGAATGCTAGTTTTAGCACTGGTAGCATTGGTAAAATGGGGCCCCTTTTAAGTGGTACTGCTACTGTGTCATTGCCAGCAAAGGGGGTCCTACAAGGGGTACTGATACAGCAGCAGCGACAGCACTGTAATTCAATGGCAGATTAAACCAGCAGCTTCATTAGGATGACAATCATCCACATTATTAAGACCCCCTGGTCCTTTGGCTGCTTTATTAGGGACATTGTCCAAACATCACCAAATCTAACATGACTCATCTCGGCCACACCCTGTTAGCGGTTTTGATGTTAGCATTAGCATGCTAACATGCTAATTTTTAAACATGCTCCAAACGTCACCAAATTTACAGTGACGCATCTTGGCCACGCCCTGTTACCGTTTTTGATGTTAGCATTAGCATGCTAACATGCTAATTTTTAAACATGCTCCAAACGTCACCAAATTTACAGTGACGCATCTTGGCCACGCCCTGTTACCGTTTTTGATGTTAGCGTTAGCATGCTAACATGCTAATTGTTAAACATGCTCCAAACATCACCAAATTTAACGTCACGCATCTTGGACACGCCCTGTTAGCGTTTCTGATGTTAGCATGCTAGCATTAGCATGCTAACATGCTAATTTTTAAACATGCTCCAAACGTCACCAAATTTACAGTGACTCATCTTGGCCACGCCCTGTTAGCGTTTTTGATGTTAGCATGCTAGCATTAGCATGTTAACATGCTAATTTTTAAACATGCTCCAAACAACACCAAATTTCATGTGAAGCACCTTGGCCAAGCCCTGTTAGCATTTTTGATGTTAGCATGCCCGCGCTCCTACGAAAAACGCCCGGACAGGCCCATCAAAATTTCCCCTGGAATTTTGGCTTCTAGTTTGGGCCTGTCAGCATGACAGACCACTTACTATTGTGCTGGACCAGCAAAAAAGGACACGTCTTACGTTCAAGGCTGCCACGCAAAAACCGTGAAACGTACAGAAACAACGGAGTGGTCAGGCCGAAGGCCTGACCACTCCGCACAATATGACGTATTGTTTATTTTGGTAGGTCGTACGGCCCGCCCACAAATCGGGTTCAAAGTGTAAAAAGTACCGTTTACTATCGTTCTGGGAACAGGTTTTTGGCTCCCTGTGACCAGCCGTAAAAGCTAGAAACACGGGAGTCGAGGCGAGGCCGAAGGCCTCGCCGAGACACACAATCTGACATATTGGATGTGTTGCTACCACCAACAGTGGTCAGGAAAACATGGGAAATAGGGAAGAAGGGCAAAAAGGCCATGTCTCGCATTTGTGGCTGCCACGCTAAGGCCGTCAGACGCACAAAAAAAACGGAGAGGTCAGGCCGAAGGCCTGACCTCTCCGCACAAAATGACGTATTGATTGCTTGTTTGGGGACTACAGGAGGGCCACAAATTGTGATCAAAACATTAAAAGTGTGAAAAAATTTGGTTTCTTAAGATTTGCGAACAAACGCTTCACAGCACACACACAAGTCTCATATCAGGTCGTGCGGCTTTTCCTTCCGCACGGTTTGACGTATGGCTCGGCTCGGCCGGATTTACGGTCCGCGCGCAATTCGCCAAAAAGCGTTTTCGGAACGCGTATCTTATCCTAGTCCAAAATTGGACTTTTTTGGACTTTGTGTCCAGATGGTTTGACATAGAAAAAAGTTTTTAATGGTGTCTCGTAGATCTCATCAAGATCTAATTTTTGACGTATGGTTTGTCTCTGTCTGATTTACGGATTATGCACAAATTTGAAAAAACAAAAAAGTGTCAATGGGAAAAACAAAAATTTATTTATTATTATTATTATTATTTCAGCCTTTTTTCGGCACTTAATGCGGGTCGTACCGAAGCACGCACACCGGCGTGCTACATATCAAAAATTAGTTCTTTATTGTGTGAGGTGTGCTATTACTTTTATAAGCGATCGGAGTGGGCGTGGCCGAGCTATTAACGATCAAACACGGTCATTTCCCATTGAAATGTATTGAATGCTAGTTTTAGCACTGGTAGCATTGGTAAAATGGGGCCCCTTTTAAGTGGTACTGCTACTGTGTCATTGCCAGCAAAGGGGGTCCTACAAGGGGTACTGATACAGCAGCAGCGCCAGCACTGTAATTCAATGGCAGATTAAACCAGCAGCTTCATTAGGATGACAATCATCCACATTATTAAGACCCCCTGGTCCTTTGGCTGCTTTATTAGGGACATTGTCCAAACATCACCAAATCTAACATGACTCATCTCGGCCACACCCTGTTAGCGGTTTTGATGTTAGCATTAGCATGCTAACATGCTAATTTTTAAACATGCTCCAAACGTCACCAAATTTACAGTGACGCATCTTGGCCACGCCCTGTTACCGTTTTTGATGTTAGCATTAGCATGCTAACATGCTAATTTTTAAACATGCTCCAAACGTCACCAAATTTACAGTGACGCATCTTGGCCACGCCCTGTTACCGTTTTTGATGTTAGCATTAGCATGCTAACATGCTAATTGTTAAACATGCTCCAAACATCACCAAATTTAACGTCACGCATCTTGGACACGCCCTGTTAGCGTTTCTGATGTTAGCATGCTAGCATTAGCATGCTAACATGCTAATTTTTAAACATGCTCCAAACGTCACCAAATTTACAGTGACGCATCTTGGCCACGCCCTGTTACCGTTTTTGATGTTAGCGTTAGCATGCTAACATGCTAATTGTTAAACATGCTCCAAACATCACCAAATTTAACGTCACGCATCTTGGACACGCCCTGTTAGCGTTTCTGATGTTAGCATGCTAGCATTAGCATGCTAACATGCTAATTTTTAAACATGCTCCAAACGTCACCAAATTTCATGTGAAGCACCTTGGCCAAGCCCTGTTAGCATTTTTGATGTTACCATGCCCGCGCTCCTACGAAAAACGCCCGGACAGGCCCATCAAAATTTCCCCTGGAATTTTGGCTTCTAGTGTTAACGTTACTATTGTGTTTTTCCACATTTCGGCAATTAATGCGGGTCGTACCGAAGCACGCACACTGGCTTGCTGCATATAAAAAATTAGTACTATATTGTGTGAGGTGTGCTATTACTTTTATAAGCGATCAGACTGGGCGTGGCCGAGTTATTAACGCTCAAACATTCAATGCATTTCTAATGGAAAGAATTAAATCCTACAGAATAAGACTATAACTGTCCTTCAACACAATCAAAAAGCTGCCACTTCATTTTGAATCATGCTCTTATGGCAACATCCTTCTTGGCCACGCCCTCTTAGCATTTTTGACGTTAGCATGCTAGCTTTAGAATGTTAAAATGCTCATTTTTCAACATCTTTCAAACATCACGACTGCATGGGTGTGCCTGACCCATCGGCCATTTTAATAGGACCGCCCGCTCTTAAAGTTGACACCAGTTCAGGAGGCTACACCCGCGGCTGTGACCAATGCCCAGACAGGCCCATCAAAATTTCTCTTGGAATTTTGGCTTCTAGTTTGGGCCTGTCAGCATGACAGACCACTTACTATTGTGCTGGACCAGCAAAAAAGGACACGTCTTACGTTCAAGGCTGCCACGCAAAAACCGTGAAACGTACAGAAACAACGGAGTGGTCAGGCCGAAGGCCTGACCACTCCGCACAATATGACGTATTGTTTATTTTGGTAGGTCGTACGGCCCGCCCACAAATCGGGTTCAAAGTGTAAAAAGTACCGTTTACTATCGTTCTGGGAACAGGTTTTTGGCTCCCTGTGACCAGCCGTAAAAGCTAGAGACACGGGAGTCGAGGCGAGGCCGAAGGCCTCGCCGAGACACACAATCTGACATATTGGATGTGTTGCTACCAGCAACAGTGGTCAGGAAAACATGGGACATAGGGAAGAAGGGCAAAAATGCCATGTCTCGCATTTGTGGCTGCCACGCTAAGGCCGTCAGACGCACAAAAAAAACGGAGAGGTCAGGCCGAAGGCCTGACCTCTCCGCACAAAATGACGTATTGATTGCTTGTTTGGGGACTACAGGAGGGCCACAAATTGTGATCAAAACATTAAAAGTGTGAAAAAATTTGGTTTCTTAAGATTTGCGAACAAACGCTTCACAGCACACACACAAGTCTCATATCAGGTCGTGCGGCTTTTCCTTCCGCACGGTTTGACGTATGGCTCGGCTCGGCCGGATTTACGGTCCGCGCGCAATTCGCCAAAAAGCGTTTTCGGAACGCGTATCTTATCCTAGTCCAAAATTGGACTTTTTTGGACTTTGTGTCCAGATGGTTTGACATAGAAAAAAGTTTTTAATGGTGTCTCGTAGATCTCATCAAGATCTAATTTTTGACGTATGGTTTGTCTCTGTCTGATTTACGGATTATGCACAAATTTGAAAAAACAAAAAGTGTCAATGGGAAAAACAAAAATTTATTTATTTGGGCCTGTCAGCATGACAGACCACTTACTATTGTGCTGGGACCAGCAAAAAAGGACACGTCTTACGTTCAAGGCTGCCACGCAAAAACCGTGAAACGTACAGAAACAACGGAGTGGTCAGGCCGAAGGCCTGACCACTCCGCACAATATGACGTATTGTTTATTTTGGTAGGTCGTACGGCCCGCCCACAAATCGGGTTCAAAGTGTAAAAAGTACCGTTTACTATCGTGCTGGGAACACGTTTTTGGCTCCCAGTGACCAGCCGTAAAAGCTAGAGACACGGGAGTCGAGGCGAGGCCGTAGGCCTCGCCGAGACACACAATCTGACATATTGGATGTGTTGCTACCACCAACAGTGGTCAGGAAAACATGGGAAATAGGGAAGAAGGGCAAAAATGCCATGTCTCGCATTTGTGGCTGCCACGCTAAGGCTGTGAGACGCACAAAAAAAACGGAGAGGTCAGGCCGAAGGCCTGACCTCTCCGCACAAAATGACGTATTGATTGCTTGTTTGGGGACTACAGGAGGGCCACAAATTGTGATCAAAACATTAAAAGTGTGAAAAAATTTGGTTTCTTAAGATTTGCGAACAAACGCTTCACAGCACACACACAAGTCTCATATCAGGTCGTGCGGCTTTTCCTTCCGCACGGTTTGACGTATGGCTCGGCTCGGCCGGATTTACGGTCCGCGCGCAATTCGCCAAAAAGCGTTTTCGGAACGCGTATCTTATCCTAGTCCAAAATTGGACTGTTTTGGACTTTGTGTCCAGATGGTTTGACATAGAAAAAAGTTTTTAATGGTGTCTCGTAGATCTCATCAAGACCTAATTTTTGACGTATGGTTTGTCTCTGTCTGATTTACGGATTATGCACAAATTTGAAAAAACAAAAAAGTGTCAATGGGAAAAACAAAAATTTATTTATTATTATTATTTCAGCCTTTTTCGGCACTTAATGCGGGTCGTACCGAAGCACGCACACCGGCGTGCTACATATCAAAAATTAGTTCTTTATTGTGTGAGGTGTGCTATTACTTTTATAAGCGATCGGACTGGGCGTGGCCGAGCTATTAACGATCAAACAGGGTCATTTCCCATTGAAATGTATTGAATGCTAGTTTTAGCACTGGTAGCATTGGTAAAATGGGGCCCCTTTTAAGTGGTACTGATACAGCAGCAGCGACAGCACTGTAATTCAATGGCAGATTAAACCAGCAGCTTCATTAGGATGACAATCATCCACATTATTAAGACCCCCTGGTCCTTTGGCTGCTTTATTAGGGACATTGTCCAAACATCACCAAATCTAACATGACTCATCTCGGCCACACCCTGTTAGCGGTTTTGATGTTAGCATTAGCATGCTAACATGCTCATTTTTAAACATGCTCCAAACGTCACCAAATTTACAGTGACGCATCTTGGCCACGCCCTGTTACCGTTTTTGATGTTAGCATTAGCATGCTAACATGCTAATTTTTAAACATGCTCCAAACGTCACCAAATTTACAGTGACTCATCTCGGCCACGCCCTGTTACCATTTTTTATGTTAGCGTTAGCATGCTAACATGCTAATTGTTAAACATGCTCCAAACATCACCAAATTTAACGTCACGCATCTTGGACACGCCCTGTTAGCGTTTCTGATGTTAGCATGCTAGCATTAGCATGCTAACATGCTAATTTTTTTAAACATGCTCCAAACGTCACCAAATTTACAGTGACGCATCTCGGCCACGCCCTGTTAACATTTTGATGTTAGCATTAGCATGCTAACATGCTAATTGTTAAACATGCTCCAAACATCACCAAATTTAACGTCACGCATCTTGGACACGCCCTGTTAGCGTTTCTGATGTTAGCATGCTAGCATTAGCATGCTAACATGCTAATTTTTTAAACATGCTCCAAACGTGACCAAATTTACAGTGACGCATCTTGGCCACACCCGGTTAGCGTTTTCGATGTTAGCATGCTAGCATTAGCATGTTAACATGCTAATTTTTAAACATGCTCCAAACAACACCAAATTTCATGTCAAGCACCTTGGCCAAGCCCTGTTAGCATTTTTGATGTTAGCATGCCCGCGCTCCTACGAAAAACGCCCGGACAGGCCCATCAAAATTTCCCCTGGAATTTTGGCTTCTAGTGTTAACGTTACTATTGTGTTTTTCCACATTTCGGCAATTAATGCGGGTCGTACCGAAGCACGCACACTGGCTTGCTGCATATAAAAAATTAGTACTATATTGTGTGAGGTGTGCTATTACTTTTATAAGCGATCAGACTGGGCGTGGCCGAGTTATTAACGCTCAAACATTCAATGCATTTCTAATGGAAAGAATTAAATCCTACAGAATAAGACTATAACTGTCCTTCAACACAATCAAAAAGCTGCCACTTCATTTTGAATCATGCTCTTATGGCAACATCCTTCTTGGCCACGCCCTCTTAGCATTTTTGACGTTAGCATGCTAGCTTTAGAATGTTAAAATGCTCATTTTTCAACATCTTTCAAACATCACGACTGCATGGGTGTGCCTGACCCATCGGCCATTTTAATAGGACCGCCCGCTCTTAAAGTTGACACCAGTTCAGGAGGCTACACCCGCGGCTGTGACCAATGCCCAGACAGGCCCATCAAAATTTCTCTTGGAATTTTGGCTTCTAGTTATTATTATTATTATTTCAGCCTTTTTTCGGCACTTAATGCGGGTCGTACCGAAGCACGCACACCGGCGTGCTACATATCAAAAATTAGTTCTTTATTGTGTGAGGTGTGCTATTACTTTTATAAGCGATCGGAGTGGGCGTGGCCGAGCTATTAACGATCAAACACGGTCATTTCCCATTGAAATGTATTGAATGCTAGTTTTAGCACTGGTAGCATTGGTAAAATGGGGCCCCTTTTAAGTGGTACTGCTACTGTGTCATTGCCAGCAAAGGGGGTCCTACAAGGGGTACTGATACAGCAGCAGCGACAGCACTGTAATTCAATGGCAGATTAAACCAGCAGCTTCATTAGGATGACAATCATCCACATTATTAAGACCCCCTGGTCCTTTGGCTGCTTTATTAGGGACATTGTCCAAACATCACCAAATCTAACATGACTCATCTCGGCCACACCCTGTTAGCGGTTTTGATGTTAGCATTAGCATGCTAACATGCTAATTTTTAAACATGCTCCAAACGTCACCAAATTTACAGTGACGCATCTCGGCCACGCCCTGTTTCCATTTTTGATGTTAGCGTTAGCATGCTAACATGCTAATTGTTAAACATGCTCCAAACATCACCAAATTTAACGTCACGCATCTTGGACACGCCCTGTTAGCGTTTCTGATGTTAGCATGCTAGCATTAGCATGCTAACATGCTAATTTTTAAACATGCTCCAAACGTCACCAAATTTACAGTGACGCATCTTGGCCACGCCCTGTTACCGTTTTTGATGTTAGCGTTAGCATGCTAACATGCTAATTGTTAAACATGCTCCAAACATCACCAAATTTAACGTCACGCATCTTGGACACGCCCTGTTAGCGTTTCTGATGTTAGCATGCTAGCATTAGCATGCTAACATGCTAATTTTAAACATGCTCCAAACGTCACCAAATTTACAGTGACGCATCTTGGCCACGCCCTGTTACCGTTTTTGATGTTAGCGTTAGCATGCTAACATGCTAATTGTTAAACATGCTCCAAACATCACCAAATTTAACGTCACGCATCTTGGACACGCCCTGTTAGCGTTTCTGATGTTAGCATGCTAGCATTAGCATGCTAACATGCTAATTTTTAAACATGCTCCAAACGTCACCAAATTTCATGTGAAGCACCTTGGCCAAGCCCTGTTAGCATTTTTGATGTTAGCATGCCCGCGCTCCTACGAAAAACGCCCGGACAGGCCCATCAAAATTTCCCCTGGAATTTTGGCTTCTAGTTTGGGCCTGTCAGCATGACAGACCACTTACTATTGTGCTGGGAGCAGCAAAAAAGGACACGTCTTACGTTCAAGGCTGCCACGCAAAAACCGTTAAACGTACAGAAACAACGGAGTGGTCAGGCCGAAGGCCTGACCACTCCGCACAATATGACGTATTGTTTATTTTGGTAGGTCGTACGGCCCGCCCACAAATCGGGTTCAAAGTGTAAAAAGTACCGTTTACTATCGTGCTATGAACAAGTTTTTGGCTCCCTGTGACCAGCCGTAAAAGCTAGAGACAAGGGAGTCGAGGCGAGGCCGAAGGCCTCGCCGAGACACACAATCTGACATATGGGACGAGTCGGTGCCACCAACGGGGGTTTGGAAAACCCGGATAAATCCGGAACACTGGGAAAAAGGCAATAAAAGGACATGTCTCACGTTCAAGGCTGCCACGCAAAAACCGTGAAACGTACAGAAACAACGGAGTGGTCAGGCCGAAGGCCTGACCACTCCGCACAATATGACGTATTGTTTATTTTGGTAAGTCGTACGGCCCGCCCACAAATCGGGTTCAAAGTGTAAAAAGTGTGGTTTACTAATGCACAGAGAAAGAGGTTTTCAGCTCCCTGTGACCAGCCGTAAAAGCTAGAGACACGGGAGTCGAGGGCGAGGCCGAAGGCCTCGCCGAGACACACAATCTGACATATTGGATGTGTTGCTACCAGCAACAGTGGTCAGGAAAAACATGGGACATAGGGAAGAAGGGCAAAAATGCCATGTCTCGCATTTGTGGCTGCCACGCTAAGGCCGTCAGACGCACAAAAAAAACGGAGAGGTCAGGCCGAAGGCCTGACCTCTCCGCACAAAATGACGTATTGATTGCTTGTTTGGGGACTACAGGAGGGCCACAAATTGTGATCAAAACATTAAAAGTGTGAAAAAATTTGGTTTCTTAAGATTTGCGAACAAATGCTTCACAGCACACACACAAGTCTCATATCAGGGTCGTGCGGCTTTTCCTTCCGCACGGTTTGACGTATGGCTCGGCTCGGCCGGATTTACGGTCCGCGCGCAATTCGCCAAAAAGCGTTTTCGGAACGCGTATCTTATCCTAGTCCAAAATTGGACTTTTTTGGACTTTGTGTCCAGATGGTTTGACATAGAAAAAAGTTTTTAATGGTGTCTCGTAGATCTCATCAAGATCTAATTTTTGACGTATGGTTTGTCTCTGTCTGATTTACGGATTATGCACAAATTTGAAAAAAACAAAAAAGTGTCAATGGGAAAAAAAAAAATTTATTTATTATTATTATTTGGGCCTGTCAGCATGACAGACCACTTACTATTGTGCTGGGAGCAGCAAAAAAGGACACGTCTTACGTTCAAGGCTGCCACGCAAAAACCGTTAAACGTACAGAAACAACGGAGTGGTCAGGCCGAAGGCCTGACCACTCCGCACAATATGACGTATTGTTTATTTTGGTAGGTCGTACGGCCCGCCCACAAATCGGGTTCAAAGTGTAAAAAGTACCGTTTACTATCGTGCTATGAACAAGTTTTTGGCTCCCTGTGACCAGCCGTAAAAGCTAGAGACAAGGGAGTCGAGGCGAGGCCGAAGGCCTCGCCGAGACACACAATCTGACATATGGGACGAGTCGGTGCCACCAACGGGGGTTTGGAAAACCCGGATAAATCCGGAACACTGGGAAAAAGGCAATAAAAGGACATGTCTCACGTTCAAGGCTGCCACGCAAAAACCGTGAAACGTACAGAAACAACGGAGTGGTCAGGCCGAAGGCCTGACCACTCCGCACAATATGACGTATTGTTTATTTTGGTAAGTCGTACGGCCCGCCCACAAATCGGGTTCAAAGTGTAAAAAGTGTGGTTTACTAATGCACAGAGAAAGAGGTTTTCAGCTCCCTGTGACCAGCCGTAAAAGCTAGAGACACGGGAGTCGAGGCGAGGCCGAAGGCCTCGCCGAGACACACAATCTGACATATTGGATGTGTTGCTACCAGCAACAGTGGTCAGGAAAACATGGGACATAGGGAAGAAGGGCAAAAATGCCATGTCTCGCATTTGTGGCTGCCACGCTAAGGCCGTCAGACGCACAAAAAAAACGGAGAGGTCAGGCCGAAGGCCTGACCTCTCCGCACAAAATGACGTATTGATTGCTTGTTTGGGGACTACAGGAGGGCCACAAATTGTGATCAAAACATTAAAAGTGTGAAAAAATTTGGTTTCTTAAGATTTGCGAACAAATGCTTCACAGCACACACACAAGTCTCATATCAGGTCGTGCGGCTTTTCCTTCCGCACGGTTTGACGTATGGCTCGGCTCGGCCGGATTTACGGTCCGCGCGCAATTCGCCAAAAAGCGTTTTCGGAACGCGTATCTTATCCTAGTCCAAAATTGGACTTTTTGGACTTTGTGTCCAGATGGTTTGACATAGAAAAAAGTTTTTAATGGTGTCTCGTAGATCTCATCAAGATCTAATTTTTGACGTATGGTTTGTCTCTGTCTGATTTACGGATTATGCACAAATTTGAAAAAACAAAAAAGTGTCAATGGGAAAAAAAAAAATTTATTTGGGCCTGTCAGCATGACAGACCACTTACTATTGTGCTGGACCAGCAAAAAAGGACACGTCTTACGTTCAAGGCTGCCACGCAAAAACCGTGAAACGTACAGAAACAACGGAGTGGTCAGGCCGAAGGCCTGACCACTCCGCACAATATGACGTATTGTTTATTTTGGTAGGTCGTACGGCCCGCCCACAAATCGGGTTCAAAGTGTAAAAAGTACCGTTTACTATCGTTCTGGGAACAGGTTTTTGGCTCCCTGCGACCAGCCGTAAAAGCTAGAGACACGGGAGTCGAGGCGAGGCCGAAGGCCTCGCCGAGACACACAATCTGACATATTGGATGTGTTGCTACCAGCAACAGTGGTCAGGAAAACATGGGACATAGGGAAGAAGGGCAAAAATGCCATGTCTCGCATTTGTGGCTGCCACGCTAAGGCCGTCAGACGCACAAAAAAAACGGAGAGGTCAGGCCGAAGGCCTGACCTCTCCGCACAAAATGACGTATTGATTGCTTGTTTGGGGACTACAGGAGGGCCACAAATTGTGATCAAAACATTAAAAGTGTGAAAAAATTTGGTTTCTTAAGATTTGCGAACAAACGCTTCACAGCACACACACAAGTCTCATATCAGGTCGTGCGGCTTTTCCTTCCGCACGGTTTGACGTATGGCTCGGCTCGGCCGGATTTACGGTCCGCGCGCAATTCGCCAAAAAGCGTTTTCGGAACGCGTATCTTATCCTAGTCCAAAATTGGACTTTTTTGGACTTTGTGTCCAGATGGTTTGACATAGAAAAAAGTTTTTAATGGTGTCTCGTAGATCTCATCAAGATCTAATTTTTGACGTATGGTTTGTCTCTGTCTGATTTACGGATTATGCACAAATTTGAAAAAACAAAAAAGTGTCAATGGGAAAAAAAAAAATTTATTTATTATTTGGGCCTGTCAGCATGACAGACCACTTACTATTGTGCTGGACCAGCAAAAAAGGACACGTCTTACGTTCAAGGCTGCCACGCAAAAACCGTGAAACGTACAGAAACAACGGAGTGGTCAGGCCGAAGGCCTGACCACTCCGCACAATATGACGTATTGTTTATTTTGGTAGGTCGTACGGCCCGCCCACAAATCGGGTTCAAAGTGTAAAAAGTACCGTTTACTATCGTGCTGGGAACACGTTTTTGGCTCCCAGTGACCAGCCGTAAAAGCTAGAGACACGGGAGTCGAGGCGAGGCCGAAGGCCTCGCCGAGACACACAATCTGACATATGGGACGAGTCGGTGCCACCAACGCGGGTTTGGAAAACCCGGAAAAACCCGGAACACTGGGAAAAAGGCAATAAAAGGACATGTCTTACGTTCAAGGCTGCCACGCAAAAAACCGTGAAACGTACAGAAACAACGGAGTGGTCAGGCCGAAGGCCTGACCACTCCGCACAATATGACGTATTGTTTATTTTGGTAAGTCGTACGGCCCGCCCACAAATCGGGTTCAAAGTGTAAAAAGTGTGGTTTACTAATGCACAGAGGAAGAGGTTTTCAGCTCCCTGTGACCAGCCGTAAAAGCTAGAGACACGGGAGTCGAGGCGAGGCCGAAGGCCTCGCCGAGACACACAATCTGACATATTGGATGTGTTGCTACCAGCAACAGTGGTCAGGAAAACATGGGACATAGGGAAGAAGGCCAAAAAGGCCATGTCTCGCATTTGTGGCTGCCACGCTAAGGCCGTCAGACGCACAAAAAAAAACGGAGAGGTCAGACCGAAGGCCTGACCTCTCCGCACAAAATGACGTATTGATTGCTTGTTTGGGGACTACAGGAGGGCCACAAATTGTGATCAAAACATTAAAAGTGTGAAAAAATTTGGTTTCTTAAGATTTGCGAACAAACGCTTCACAGCACACACACAAGTCTCATATCAGGTCGTGCGGCTTTTCCTTCCGCACGGTTTGACGTATGGCTCGGCTCGGCCGGATTTACGGTCCGCGCGCAATTCGCCAAAAAGCGTTTTCGGAACGCGTATCTTATCCTAGTCCAAAATTGGACTTTTTTGGACTTTGTGTCCAGATGGTTTGACATAGAAAAAAGTTTTTAATGGTGTCTCGTAGATCTCATCAAGATCTAATTTTTGACGTATGGTTTGTCTCTGTCTGATTTACGGATTATGCACAAATTTGAAAAAACAAAAAAGTGTCAATGGGAAAAAAAAAAATTTATTTATTATTATTTGGGCCTGTCAGCATGACAGACCACTTACTATTGTGCTGGACCAGCAAAAAAGGACACGTCTTACGTTCAAGGCTGCCACGCAAAAACCGTGAAACGTACAGAAACAACGGAGTGGTCAGGCCGAAGGCCTGACCACTCCGCACAATATGACGTATTGTTTATTTTGGTAGGTCGTACGGCCCGCCCACAAATCGGGTTCAAAGTGTAAAAAGTACCGTTTACTATCGTGCTGGGAACACGTTTTTGGCTCCCAGTGACCAGCCGTAAAAGCTAGAGACACGGGAGTCGAGGCGAGGCCGAAGGCCTCGCCGAGACACACAATCTGACATATGGGACGAGTCGGTGCCACCAACGCGGGTTTGGAAAACCCGGAAAAACCCGGAACACTGGGAAAAAGGCAATAAAAGGACATGTCTTACGTTCAAGGCTGCCACGCAAAAACCGTGAAACGTACAGAAACAACGGAGTGGTCAGGCCGAAGGCCTGACCACTCCGCACAATATGACGTATTGTTTATTTTGGTAAGTCGTACGGCCCGCCCACAAATCGGGTTCAAAGTGTAAAAAGTGTGGTTTACTAATGCACAGAGGAAGAGGTTTTCAGCTCCCTGTGACCAGCCGTAAAAGCTAGAGACACGGGAGTCGAGGCGAGGCCGAAGGCCTCGCCGAGACACACAATCTGACATATTGGATGTGTTGCTACCAGCAACAGTGGTCAGGAAAACATGGGACATAGGGAAGAAGGCCAAAAAGGCCATGTCTCGCATTTGTGGCTGCCACGCTAAGGCCGTCAGACGCACAAAAAAAACGGAGAGGTCAGACCGAAGGCCTGACCTCTCCGCACAAAATGACGTATTGATTGCTTGTTTGGGGACTACAGGAGGGCCACAAATTGTGATCAAAACATTAAAAGTGTGAAAAAATTTGGTTTCTTAAGATTTGCGAACAAACGCTTCACAGCACACACACAAGTCTCATATCAGGTCGTGCGGCTTTTCCTTCCGCACGGTTTGACGTATGGCTCGGCTCGGCCGGATTTACGGTCCGCGCGCAATTCGCCAAAAAGCGTTTTCGGAACGCGTATCTTATCCTAGTCCAAAATTGGACTTTTTTGGACTTTGTGTCCAGATGGTTTGACATAGAAAAAAGTTTTTAATGGTGTCTCGTAGATCTCATCAAGATCTAATTTTTGACGTATGGTTTGTCTCTGTCTGATTTACGGATTATGCACAAATTTGAAAAAACAAAAAAGTGTCAATGGGAAAAAAAAAAATTTATTTATTATTATTATTATTATTATTTCAGCCTTTTTTCGGCACTTAATGCGGGTCGTACCGAAGCACGCACACCGGCGTGCTACATATCAAAAATTAGTTCTTTATTGTGTGAGGTGTGCTATTACTTTTATAAGCGATCGGAGTGGGCGTGGCCGAGCTATTAACGATCAAACACGGTCATTTCCCATTGAAATGTATTGAATGCTAGTTTTAGCACTGGTAGCATTGGTAAAATGGGGCCCCTTTTAAGTGGTACTGCTACTGTGTCATTGCCAGCAAAGGGGGTCCTACAAGGGGTACTGATACAGCAGCAGCGACAGCACTGTAATTCAATGGCAGATTAAACCAGCAGCTTCATTAGGATGACAATCATCCACATTATTAAGACCCCCTGGTCCTTTGGCTGCTTTATTAGGGACATTGTCCAAACATCACCAAATCTAACATGACTCATCTCGGCCACACCCTGTTAGCGGTTTTGATGTTAGCATTAGCATGCTAACATGCTAATTTTTAAACATGCTCCAAACGTCACCAAATTTACAGTGACGCAACTTGGCCACGCCCTGTTACCGTTTTTGATGTTAGCGTTAGCATGCTAACATGCTAATTGTTAAACATGCTCCAAACATCACCAAATTTAACGTCACGCATCTTGGACACGCCCTGTTAGCGTTTCTGATGTTAGCATGCTAGCATTAGCATGCTAACATGCTAATTTTTAAACATGCTCCAAATGTCACCAAATTTACAGTGACGCATCTCGGCCACGCCCTGTTACCGTTTTTGATGTTAGCGTTAGCATGCTAACATGCTAATTGTTAAACATGCTCCAAACATCACCAAATTTAACGTCACGCATCTTGGACACGCCCTGTTAGCGTTTCTGATGTTAGCATGCTAGCATTAGCATGCTAACATGCTAATTTTTAAACATGCTCCAAACGTCACCAAATTTCATGTGAAGCACCTTGGCCAAGCCCTGTTAGCATTTTTGATGTTACCATGCCCGCGCTCCTACGAAAAACGCCCGGACAGGCCCATCAAAATTTCCCCTGGAATTTTGGCTTCTAGTTATTATTATTATTATTTCAGCCTTTTTTCGGCACTTAATGCGGGTCGTACCGAAGCACGCACACCGGCGTGCTACATATCAAAAATTAGTTCTTTATTGTGTGAGGTGTGCTATTACTTTTATAAGCGATCGGAGTGGGCGTGGCCGAGCTATTAACGATCAAACACGGTCATTTCCCATTGAAATGTATTGAATGCTAGTTTTAGCACTGGTAGCATTGGTAAAATGGGGCCCCTTTTAAGTGGTACTGCTACTGTGTCATTGCCAGCAAAGGGGGTCCTACAAGGGGTACTGATACAGCAGCAGCGCCAGCACTGTAATTCAATGGCAGATTAAACCAGCAGCTTCATTAGGATGACAATCATCCACATTATTAAGACCCCCTGGTCCTTTGGCTGCTTTATTAGGGACATTGTCCAAACATCACCAAATCTAACATGACTCATCTCGGCCACACCCTGTTAGCGGTTTTGATGTTAGCATTAGCATGCTAACATGCTAATTTTTAAACATGCTCCAAACGTCACCAAATTTACAGTGACGCATCTTGGCCACGCCCTGTTACCGTTTTTGATGTTAGCATTAGCATGCTAACATGCTAATTTTTAAACATGCTCCAAACGTCACCAAATTTACAGTGACGCATCTTGGCCACGCCCTGTTACCGTTTTTGATGTTAGCGTTAGCATGCTAACATGCTAATTGTTAAACATGCTCCAAACATCACCAAATTTAACGTCACGCATCTTGGACACGCCCTGTTAGCGTTTCTGATGTTAGCATGCTAGCATTAGCATGCTAACATGCTAATTTTTAAACATGCTCCAAACGTCACCAAATTTACAGTGACGCATCTTGGCCACGCCCTGTTACCGTTTTTGATGTTAGCGTTAGCATGCTAACATGCTAATTGTTAAACATGCTCCAAACATCACCAAATTTAATTATTATTATTATTATTTCAGCCTTTTTTCGGCACTTAATGCGGGTCGTACCGAAGCACGCACACCGGCGTGCTACATATCAAAAATTAGTTCTTTATTGTGTGAGGTGTGCTATTACTTTTATAAGCGATCGGAGTGGGCGTGGCCGAGCTATTAACGATCAAACACGGTCATTTCCCATTGAAATGTATTGAATGCTAGTTTTAGCACTGGTAGCATTGGTAAAATGGGGCCCCTTTTAAGTGGTACTGCTACTGTGTCATTGCCAGCAAAGGGGGTCCTACAAGGGGTACTGATACAGCAGCAGCGCCAGCACTGTGATTCAATGGCAGGTTAACCAGCAGCTTCATTAGGATGACAATCATCCACATTATTAAGACCACCTGGTCCTTTGGCTGCTTTATTAGGGACATTGTCCAAACGTCACCAAATCTAACATGACGCATCTCGGCCACACCCTGTTAGCGGTTTTGATGTTAGCATTAGCATGCTAACATGCTAATTTTTAAACATGCTCCAAACGTCACCAAATTTTCAGTGACGCATCTCGGCCACGCCCTGTTACCATTTTTGATGTTAGCGTTAGCATGCTAACATGCTAATTGTTAAACATGCTCCAAACATCACCAAATTTAACGTCACGCATCTTGGACACGCCCTGTTAGCGTTTCTGATGTTAGCATGCTAGCATTAGCATGCTAACATGCTAATTTTTAAACATGCTCCAAACGTCACCAAATTTACAGTGACGCATCTTGGCCACGCCCTGTTACCGTTTTTGATGTTAGCATTAGCATGCTAACATGCTAATTGTTAAACATGCTCCAAACATCACCAAATTTAACGTCACGCATCTTGGACACGCCCTGTTAGCGTTTCTGATGTTAGCATGCTAGCATTAGCATGCTAACATGCTAATTTTTAAACATGCTCCAAACGTCACCAAATTTCATGTGAAGCACCTTGGCCAAGCCCTGTTAGCATTTTTGATGTTAGCATGCCCGCGCTCCTACGAAAAACGCCCGGACAGGCCCATCAAAATTTCCCCTGGAATTTTGGCTTCTAGTTATTATTATTATTATTTCAGCCTTTTTTCGGCACTTAATGCGGGTCGTACCGAAGCACGCACACCGGCGTGCTACATATCAAAAATTAGTTCTTTATTGTGTGAGGTGTGCTATTACTTTTATAAGCGATCGGAGTGGGCGTGGCCGAGCTATTAACGATCAAACACGGTCATTTCCCATTGAAATGTATTGAATGCTAGTTTTAGCACTGGTAGCATTGGTAAAATGGGGCCCCTTTTAAGTGGTACTGCTACTGTGTCATTGCCAGCAAAGGGGGTCCTACAAGGGGTACTGATACAGCAGCAGCGCCAGCACTGTAATTCAATGGCAGATTAAACCAGCAGCTTCATTAGGATGACAATCATCCACATTATTAAGACCCCCTGGTCCTTTGGCTGCTTTATTAGGGACATTGTCCAAACATCACCAAATCTAACATGACTCATCTCGGCCACACCCTGTTAGCGGTTTTGATGTTAGCATTAGCATGCTAACATGCTAATTTTTAAACATGCTCCAAACGTCACCAAATTTACAGTGACGCATCTTGGCCACGCCCTGTTACCGTTTTTGATGTTAGCATTAGCATGCTAACATGCTAATTTTTAAACATGCTCCAAACGTCACCAAATTTACAGTGACGCATCTTGGCCACGCCCTGTTACCGTTTTTGATGTTAGCATTAGCATGCTAACATGCTAATTGTTAAACATGCTCCAAACATCACCAAATTTAACGTCACGCATCTTGGACACGCCCTGTTAGCGTTTCTGATGTTAGCATGCTAGCATTAGCATGCTAACATGCTAATTTTTAAACATGCTCCAAACGTCACCAAATTTACAGTGACGCATCTTGGCCACGCCCTGTTACCGTTTTTGATGTTAGCGTTAGCATGCTAACATGCTAATTGTTAAACATGCTCCAAACATCACCAAATTTAACGTCACGCATCTTGGACACGCCCTGTTAGCGTTTCTGATGTTAGCATGCTAGCATTAGCATGCTAACATGCTAATTTTTAAACATGCTCCAAACGTCACCAAATTTCATGTGAAGCACCTTGGCCAAGCCCTGTTAGCATTTTTGATGTTACCATGCCCGCGCTCCTACGAAAAACGCCCGGACAGGCCCATCAAAATTTCCCCTGGAATTTTGGCTTCTAGTTATTATTATTATTTCAGCCTTTTTTCGGCACTTAATGCGGGTCGTACCGAAGCACGCACACCGGCGTGCTACATATCAAAAATTAGTTCTTTATTGTGTGAGGTGTGCTATTACTTTTATAAGCGATCGGAGTGGGCGTGGCCGAGCTATTAACGATCAAACACGGTCATTTCCCATTGAAATGTATTGAATGCTAGTTTTAGCACTGGTAGCATTGGTAAAATGGGGCCCCTTTTAAGTGGTACTGCTACTGTGTCATTGCCAGCAAAGGGGGTCCTACAAGGGGTACTGATACAGCAGCAGCGACAGCACTGTGATTCAATGGCAGATTAAACCAGCAGCTTCATTAGGATGACAATCATCCACATTATTAAGACCCCCTGGTCCTTTGGCTGCTTTATTAGGGACATTGTCCAAACATCACCAAATCTAACATGACTCATCTCGGCCACACCCTGTTAGCGGTTTTGATGTTAGCATTAGCATGCTAACATGCTAATTTTTAAACATGCTCCAAACGTCACCAAATTTACAGTGACGCAACTTGGCCACGCCCTGTTACCGTTTTTGATGTTAGCGTTAGCATGCTAACATGCTAATTGTTAAACATGCTCCAAACATCACCAAATTTAACGTCACGCATCTTGGACACGCCCTGTTAGCGTTTCTGATGTTAGCATGCTAGCATTAGCATGCTAACATGCTAATTTTTAAACATGCTCCAAATGTCACCAAATTTACAGTGACGCATCTCGGCCACGCCCTGTTACCGTTTTTGATGTTAGCGTTAGCATGCTAACATGCTAATTGTTAAACATGCTCCAAACATCACCAAATTTAACGTCACGCATCTTGGACACGCCCTGTTAGCGTTTCTGATGTTAGCATGCTAGCATTAGCATGCTAACATGCTAATTTTTAAACATGCTCCAAACGTCACCAAATTTCATGTGAAGCACCTTGGCCAAGCCCTGTTAGCATTTTTGATGTTACCATGCCCGCGCTCCTACGAAAAACGCCCGGACAGGCCCATCAAAATTTCCCCTGGAATTTTGGCTTCTAGTTGGGTCTGTCAGGAAGACAGACCATTTATTATTGTGCTATGAATGGCAAAAAAGAACATGTCTCACGTTAAAGACCGCCACGCGAAGACCGTCAAACGTAAAGAAACAACGGAGTGGTCAGGCCGAAGGCCTGACCACTCCGCACACGATGATATATTTTTTGTTTTGGTAGGTCGTACGGCCCGGCCACAAATCGGGTTAAAACGTGTAAAAAGTACCGTTTACCATCGTGCCGGGAACGCGTTTTTGGCTCCCCGAGGCTAACCGTTGAAGCTAGCGACCCGAAAATCGAGGCGAGGCCGAAGGCCTCGCCGAGTCTTACGATCCGACGTATGGGACGAGTCGGTGGCACCAACGGGGGTTTGGAAAACCCGGAAAAAAGCCGGAAAACCGGGAAAAAGGCAATAAAAGGACACGTCTTACGTCCAAGGCCGCCACGATAAGACCGCGAAACGCACAGAAACAACGGAGTGGTCAGGCCGAAGGCCTGACCACTCCGCACACGATGATATATTTTTTGTTTTGGTAGGTCGCACGGCCCGTCCACAAATCGGGTTCAAAGCGTAAAAAGTGCGGTTTACTGTTGCGCAGAGGAAGAGGTTTTCAGCTCCCTGTGACCAGCCGTAAAAGCTAGAGACACGGGTGTCGAGGCGAGGCCGAAGGCCTCGCCTCGACACACGATCTGACATATTGGATGTGTTGCTACCGCCAACAGTGGTCAGGAAAACATGGGAAATAGGGAAGGAGGCCAAAAAGGCCATGTCTCGCATTTGTGGCTGCCACGCTAAGGCCGTGAGACGCACAAAAAAAACGGAGAGGTCAGGCCGAAGGCCTGACCTCTCCACACACAATGACGTATTGGTTGCTTCTTTGGGGATTACAGGAGGGCCACAAATCGCGACCAAAACATTAAAAGTGTGAAAAAATCTGGTTTCCAAGAATTTGCGATGAAACGCTTCACAGCACACACACGACTCTCGTATCAAATCGTGCGGCTTGTCGTTACGCACGGTTTGACATATGGCTCGGCTCGGCCGGATTTACGGTCCGCGCGCAATTAGCCAAAAAGCGTTTTCGGAACGCGTTTATTATTCTAGCCCAAAATTGGACTTTTTTGGAGTTTGCGTCCAGACGGTTTGACATACAAAGAAGATATTGATGTCGTCTCGTAGATCTCGCCATGGCCGACGATTTGACGTATGGTTTATCTCCGTCTGACTTACGGATCATGCACAAACTTGGGAAAACAAAAAAGTGTAAATGCGCGAAAAAAGTTTATTTATTTATTATTTATTATTTCAGCCTTTTTTCGGCAATTAATGCGGGTCGTACCGAAGCACGCACACCGGCGTGCTATATATCAAAAATTAGAACTTTGTTGCGTGAGGTGTGCTATTACTTTTATAAGCGATCGGACTGGGCCTGGCCGAGCTATTAACGCTGAAACAGGGTAATTTCCCATTCGAACGTATTGATCGCTAATTTTAGCATTGGTAGCATTTGTAAAAAAAAACTTCTTTGAAGTGATACTGCAGTACCACATTAAAGAATTCCCATTTTACAAATTACATGCCCGCGGCTGTGACCAATGCCTGAACTTACGTTCAAGGCTGCCACGCAAAGACCGTGAAACGCACAGAAACAAAGGAGAGGTCAGGCCGAAGGCCTGACCTCTCCTCACAAAATGACATATTGGTTGCTTCATTGAGGACTACAGGAGGGCCACAGATCGTGACTAAACCACTAAAAGTGCAAAAAAGGACATAACTTACGTTCAAGGCTGCCACGCAAAGACCGTGAAACGCACAGAAACAAAGGAGAGGTCAGGCCGAAGGCCTGAAGGCCGAAGGCCTGACCTCCCCTTCACAAAATGACATACTGCAGTACCACATTAAAGAATTCCCATTTTACAAATTCCATGCCCGCGGCTGTGACCAATGCCCGGACAGACCCATCAAAATTTCCCCTGGGGATTTTTGTTTCTAGTTTGGGCCTGTCAGCATGACAGACCACTTACTATTGTGCTGGACCAGCAAAAAAGGACACGTCTTACGTTCAAGGCTGCCACGCAAAAACCGTGAAACGTACAGAAACAACGGAGTGGTCAGGCCGAAGGCCTGACCACTCCGCACAATATGACGTATTGTTTATTTTGGTAGGTCGTACGGCCCGCCCACAAATCGGGTTCAAAGTGTAAAAAGTACCGTTTACTATCGTTCTGGGAACAGGTTTTTGGCTCCCTGCGACCAGCCGTAAAAGCTAGAGACACGGGAGTCGAGGCGAGGCCGAAGGCCTCGCCGAGACACACAATCTGACATATTGGATGTGTTGCTACCAGCAACAGTGGTCAGGAAAACATGGGACATAGGGAAGAAGGGCAAAAATGCCATGTCTCGCATTTGTGGCTGCCACGCTAAGGCCGTCAGACGCACAAAAAAAACGGAGAGGTCAGGCCGAAGGCCTGACCTCTCCGCACAAAATGACGTATTGATTGCTTGTTTGGGGACTACAGGAGGGCCACAAATTGTGATCAAAACATTAAAAGTGTGAAAAAATTTGGTTTCTTAAGATTTGCGAACAAACGCTTCACAGCACACACACAAGTCTCATATCAGGTCGTGCGGCTTTTCCTTCCGCACGGTTTGACGTATGGCTCGGCTCGGCCGGATTTACGGTCCGCGCGCAATTCGCCAAAAAGCGTTTTCGGAACGCGTATCTTATCCTAGTCCAAAATTGGACTTTTTTGGACTTTGTGTCCAGATGGTTTGACATAGAAAAAAGTTTTTAATGGTGTCTCGTAGATCTCATCAAGATCTAATTTTTGACGTATGGTTTGTCTCTGTCTGATTTACGGATTATGCACAAATTTGAAAAAAAAAAAAAGTGTCAATGGGAAAAAAAAAATTTATTTATTATTATTATTATTATTATTATTTCAGCCTTTTTTCGGCACTTAATGCGGGTCGTACCGAAGCACGCACACCGGCGTGCTACATATCAAAAATTAGTTCTTTATTGTGTGAGGTGTGCTATTACTTTTATAAGCGATCGGAGTGGGCGTGGCCGAGCTATTAACGATCAAACACGGTCATTTCCCATTGAAATGTATTGAATGCTAGTTTTAGCACTGGTAGCATTGGTAAAATGGGGCCCCTTTTAAGTGGTACTGCTACTGTGTCATTGCCAGCAAAGGGGGTCCTACAAGGGGTACTGATACAGCAGCAGCGCCAGCACTGTAATTCAATGGCAGATTAAACCAGCAGCTTCATTAGGATGACAATCATCCACATTATTAAGACCCCCTGGTCCTTTGGCTGCTTTATTAGGGACATTGTCCAAACATCACCAAATCTAACATGACTCATCTCGGCCACACCCTGTTAGCGGTTTTGATGTTAGCATTAGCATGCTAACATGCTAATTTTTAAACATGCTCCAAACGTCACCAAATTTACAGTGACGCAACTTGGCCACGCCCTGTTACCGTTTTTGATGTTAGCGTTAGCATGCTAACATGCTAATTGTTAAACATGCTCCAAACATCACCAAATTTAACGTCACGCATCTTGGACACGCCCTGTTAGCGTTTCTGATGTTAGCATGCTAGCATTAGCATGCTAACATGCTAATTTTTAAACATGCTCCAAACGTCACCAAATTTACAGTGACGCATCTCGGCCACGCCCTGTTACCGTTTTTGATGTTAGCGTTAGCATGCTAACATGCTAATTGTTAAACATGCTCCAAACATCACCAAATTTAACGTCACGCATCTTGGACACGCCCTGTTAGCGTTTCTGATGTTAGCATGCTAGCATTAGCATGCTAACATGCTAATTTTTAAACATGCTCCAAACGTCACCAAATTTCATGTGAAGCACCTTGGCCAAGCCCTGTTAGCATTTTTGATGTTAGCATGCCCGCGCTCCTACGAAAAACGCCCGGACAGGCCCATCAAAATTTCCCCTGGAATTTTGGCTTCTAGTGTTAACGTTACTATTGTGTTTTCCACATTTCGGCAATTAATGCGGGTCGTACCGAAGCACGCACACTGGCTTGCTGCATATAAAAATTAGTACTATATTGTGTGAGGTGTGCTATTACTTTTATAAGCGATCAGACTGGGCGTGGCCGAGTTATTAACGCTCAAACATTCAATGCATTTCTAATGGAAAGAATTAAATCCTACAGAATAAGACTATAACTGTCCTTCAACACAACTCAAAAAGCTGCCACTTCATTTTGAATCATGCTCTTATGGCAACATCCTTCTTGGCCACGCCCTCTTAGCATTTTTGACGTTAGCATGCTAGCTTTAGAATGTTAAAATGCTCATTTTTCAACATCTTTCAAACATCACGACTGCATGGGTGTGCCTGACCCATCGGCCATTTAATAGGACCGCCCGCTCTTAAAGTTGACACCAGTTCAGGAGGCTACACCCGCGGCTGTGACCAATGCCCTGACAGGCCATCAAAATTTCTCTTGGAATTTTGGCTTCTAGTTTGGGCCTGTCAGCATGACAGACCACTTACTATTGTGCTGGACCAGCAAAAAAGGACACGTCTTACGTTCAAGGCTGCCACGCAAAAACCGTGAAACGTACAGAAACAACGGAGTGGTCAGGCCGAAGGCCTGACCCACTCGCACAATATGACGTATTGTTTATTTTGGTAGGTCGTACGGCCCGCCCACAAATCGGGTTCAAAGTGTAAAAGTACCGTTTACTATCGTGCTGGGAACACGTTTTTGGCTCCCAGTGACCAGCCGTAAAAGCTAGAGACACGGGAGTCGAGGCGAGGCCGAAGGCCTCGCCGAGACACACAATCTGACATATGGGACGAGTCGGTGCCACCAACGCGGGTTTGGAAAACCCGGAAAAACCCGGAACACTGGGAAAAAGGCAATAAAAGGACATGTCTTACGTTCAAGGCTGCCACGCACAAAAACCGTGATAACGTACAGAAACAACGGAGTGGTCAGGCCGAAGGCCTGACCACTCCGCACAATATGACGTATTGTTTATTTTGGTAAGTCGTACGGCCCGCCCACAAATCGGGTTCAAAGTGTAAAAAGTGTGGTTTACTAATGCACAGAGGAAGAGGTTTTCAGCTCCCTGTGACCAGCCGTAAAAGCTAGAGACACGGGAGTCGAGGCGAGGCCTTCGGCCTCGCCTAGACACACAATCTGACATATTGGATGTGTTGCTACCAGCAACAGTGGTCAGGAAAACATGGGACATAGGGAAGAAGGCCAAAAAGGCCATGTCTCGCATTTGTGGCTGCCACGCTAAGGCCGTCAGACGCACAAAAAAAACGGAGAGGTCAGACCGAAGGCCTGACCTCTCCGCACAAAATGACGTATTGATTGCTTGTTTGGGGGACTACAGGAGGGCCACAAATTGTGATCAAAACATTAAAAGTGTGAAAAAATTTGGGTTTCTTAAGATTTGCGAACAAACGCTTCACAGCACACACACAAGTCTCATATCAGGTCGTGCGGCTTTTCCTTCCGCACGGTTTGACGTATGGCTCGGCTCGGCCGGATTACGGTCCGCGCGCAATTCGCCAAAAAGCGTTTTCGGAACGCGTATCTTATCCTAGTCCAAAATTGGACTTTTTTGGACTTTGTGTCCAGATGGTTTGACATAGAAAAAAGTTTTTAATGGTGTCTCGTAGATCTCATCAAGATCTAATTTTTGACGTATGGTTTGTCTCTGTCTGATTTACGGATTATGCACAAATTTGAAAAAACAAAAAAGTGTCAATGGGAAAAAAAAAAATTTATTTATTATTATTATTATTATTATTATTTCAGCCTTTTTTCGGCACTTAATGCGGGTCGTACCGAAGCACGCACACCGGCGTGCTACATATCAAAAATTAGTTCTTTATTGTGTGAGGTGTGCTATTACTTTATAAGCGATCGGAGGTGGGCGTGGCCGAGCTATTAACGATCAAACACGGTCATTTCCCATTGAATGTATTGAATGCTAGTTTTAGCACTGGTTAGCATTGGTAAAATGGGGCCCCTTTTAAGTGGTACTGCTACTGTGTCATTGCCAGCAAAGGGGGGTCCTACAAGGGGTACTGATACAGCAGCAGCGACAGCACTGTAATTCAATGGCAGATTAAACCAGCAGCTTCATTAGGATGACAATCATCCACATTATTAAGGACCCCCTGGTCCTTTGGCTGCTTTATTAGGGACATTGTCCAAAACATCACCAAATCTAACATGACTCATCTCGGCCACACCCTGTTAGCGGTTTTGATGTTAGCATTAGCATGCTAACATGCTAATTTTTAAACATGCTCCAAACGTCACCAAATTTACAGTGACGCAACTTGGCCACGCCCTGTTACCCGTTTTTGATGTTAGCGTTAGCATGCTAACATGCTAATTGTTAAACATGCTCCAACATCACCAATTTAACGTCACGCATCTTGGACACGCCCTGTTAGCGTTTCTGATGTTAGCCTGCTAGCATTAGCACTGCTAACATGCTAATTTTTAAAACATGCTCCAAATGTCACCAAATTTACAGTGACGCATCTCGGCCACGCCCCTGTTACCGTTTTTGATGTTAGCGTTTAGATGCTAACATGCTAATTGTTTAAACATGCTCCAAACATCACCAAATTTAACGTCACGCATCTTGGACACGCCCTGTTAGCGTTTCTGATGTTAGCATGCTAGCATTAGCATGCTAACATGCTAATTTTAAACATGCTCCAAACGTCACCAAATTTCATGTGAAGCACCTTGGCCAAGCCCTGTTAGCATTTTTGATGTTACCATGCCCGCGCTCCTACGAAAAACGCCCGGACAGGCCCATCAAAATTTCCCCTGGAATTTTGGCTTCTAGTGTTAACGTTACTATTGTGTTTTTCCACATTTCGGCAATTAATGCGGGTCGTACCGAAGCACGCACACTGGCTTGCTGCATATAAAAAATTAGTACTATATTGTGTGAGGTGTGCTATTACTTTTATAAGCGATCAGACTGGGCGTGGCCGAGTTATTAACGCTCAAACATTCAATGCATTTCTAATGGAAAGAATTAAATCCTACAGAATAAGACTATAACTGTCCTTCAACACAATCAAAAAGCTGCCACTTCATTTTGAATCATGCTCTTATGGCAACATCCTTCTTGGCCACGCCCTGTTAGCATTTTTGACGTTAGCATGCTAGCTTTAGAATGTTAAAATGCTCATTTTTCAACATCTTTCAAACATCACGACTGCATGGGTGTGCCTGACCCATCGGCCATTTTAATAGGACCGCCCGCTCTTAAAGTTGACACCAGTTCAGGAGGCTACACCCGCGGCTGTGACCAATGCCCGGACAGGCCCATCAAAATTTCTCTTGGAATTTTGGCTTCTAGTGTTAACGTTACTATTGTGTTTTTCCACATTTCGGCAATTAATGCGGGTCGTACCGAAGCACGCACACTGGCTTGCTGCATATAAAAAATTAGTACTATATTGTGTGAGGTGTGCTATTACTTTTATAAGCGATCAGACTGGGCGTGGCCGAGTTATTAACGCTCAAACATTCAATGCATTTCTAATGGAAAGAATTAAATCCTACAGAATAAGACTATAACTGTCCTTCAACACAATCAAAAAGCTGCCACTTCATTTTGAATCATGCTCTTATGGCAACATCCTTCTTGGCCACGCCCTGTTAGCATTTTTGACGTTAGCATGCTAGCTTTAGAATGTTAAATGCTCATTTTTCAACATCTTTCAAACATCACGACTGCATGGGTGTGCCTGACCCATCGGCCATTTTAATAGGACCGCCCGCTCTTAAAGTTGACACCAGTTCAGGAGGCTACACCCGCGGCTGTGACCAATGCCCGGACAGGCCCATCAAAATTTCTCTTGGAATTTTGGCTTCTAGTTTGGGCCTGTCAGCATGACAGACCACTTACTATTGTGCTGGACCAGCAAAAAAGGACACGTCTTACGTTCAAGGCTGCCACGCAAAAACCGTGAAACGTACAGAAACAACGGAGTGGTCAGGCCGAAGGCCTGACCACTCCGCACAATATGACGTATTGTTTATTTTGGTAGGTCGTACGGCCCGCCCACAAATCGGGTTCAAAGTGTAAAAAGTACCGTTTACTATCGTTCTGGGAACAGGTTTTTGGCTCCCTGACCAGCCGTAAAAGCTAGAGACACGGGAGTCGAGGCGAGGCCGAAGGCCTCGCCGAGACACACAATCTGACATATTGGATGTGTTGCTACCAGCAACAGTGGTCAGGAAAACATGGGACATAGGGAAGAAGGGCAAAAATGCCATGTCTCGCATTTGTGGCTGCCACGCTAAGGCCGTCAGACGCACAAAAAAAACGGAGAGGTCAGGCCTTCGGCCTGACCTCTCCGCACAAAATGACGTATTGATTGCTTGTTTGGGGACTACAGGAGGGCCACAAATTGTGATCAAAACATTAAAAGTGTGAAAAAATTTGGTTTCTTAAGATTTGCGAACAAACGCTTCACAGCACACACACAAGTCTCATATCAGGTCGTGCGGCTTTTCCTTCCGCACGGTTTGACGTATGGCTCGGCTCGGCCGGATTTACGGTCCGCGCGCAATTCGCCAAAAAGCGTTTTCGGAACGCGTATCTTATCCTAGTCCAAAATTGGACTTTTTTGGACTTTGTGTCCAGATGGTTTGACATAGAAAAAAGTTTTTAATGGTGTCTCGTAGATCTCATCAAGATCTAATTTTTGACGTATGGTTTGTCTCTGTCTGATTTACGGATTATGCACAAATTTGAAAAAACAAAAAAGTGTCAATGGGAAAAAACAAAAAATTATTTATTTGGGCTGTCAGCATGACAGACCACTTACTATTGTGCTGGGAGCACAAAAAAGGACACGTCTTGTTCAAGGCTGCCACGCAAAAAAAAA